>NC_080417.1:8183098-8268877 GCF_029873635.1 Malania oleifera
ATTGGAGTTTGACACAGGAGATCACGTGTTCCTGAAGGTGGCACCGCTGAAGGGTGTTATGAGGTTCGGGAGGAAGGGTAAGCTGAGCCCTAGGTATATTGGACCATTCGAGATTCTTGAGAGAGTGGGTCCAGTTGCCTATCGTTTGGCATTACCACCGGTCCTATCTAGGATCCATGACGTATTCCACGTTTCTATGCTGAGGAAATACGTCCCAGACCCCTCCCATGTGATTAGATATGAAGCACTGGAATTGGGCGATACTTTAGTTTATGAGGAAGTGCCAGTGCAGATTCTTGACTGGAAGGAACAGGAGCTACGCACGAAGAAGATTCCACTGGTAAAAGTTCTGTGGCGCAACCATGCCATTGAGGAGGCTTCTTGGGAACTAGAGGATCAGATGCGCCAGAGATATCCGCACTTATTCAGTGGAGTTAGAGTTGAGCCAGTTAAGTGAATGGAATATTGTTGTAGTTTTTATTTGTATAGTGTAACATAAGATAGATAAAGTTTTTAGTTTTGAAACATGAATGGTTTTGGGAGAATTTTGACTAGTTGTAATCTCCCAGAGCCCTCATTGTAACCACGGTATTCCTCCGCCATAAGTGAGGGTAATTAATAAAAATAAGAAGTGGTTTCGCTAAGAAAGGGAAATAGGGGAATGGCAAATTTCGAGGACGAAATTTTTATAAGGTGGGGAGAATGTAAAAACCCCAAAAAGAGATATAAAATATTAGTGGATTGATTTCAAAAAAAAAAAATAAATAAAAAAAAAAATAAAATAATAATAATAAATAAATAATTAAAAATAATAATAATTATTAATTAATTAATTATTAAACGAATTTAAAAAAAGAAAAAAGAAAAAAAATAATTAATTAATTACTCGAATTTAAAAGAAAAAGAAAAAAAAAAAAAAGAAAAGAAAAAAAAAATTAATTAAAATTTATTTTTATTTTTATTTTTTTTAATAAAATATATTATTATTAATATTAATTAAATATATTTATTATTATTATTATTATTATTATTATTATTATTATTAACATTATTACATCCTGAAGCTTCCAGCTTCAGGATTTCTTTTTCTTCTTCTTCTTCTTTTCTTCTTCTTCTTTACTTTTCCTTTCTTTATTTTTATCCTTCTGCAACTCTCAGAACACTCTCTCTCTCCTCACGTTCTCTCTCCCCTCTCCTCGATTTCGCGTCGGATTTTCGATCGGGCGAAAATCCGAAGATACCACTGGACTCCATTCGCTGCTGCCGTCATTTCTACTGGAGCGGATCGATGGTAGGAGCGGCGTAGGCATATTCCCTGGGGTAAGCCATTTCCCCCTTTTTCTTTAATTTCTTGCAAAATATAAGCCCAATTGACGAACGGACACCACCACGAGAATCTAGGGATGATTCTCTACAAGTCTAGTGGGACGGAATTCTCATGGGGGTGTCGGGCCAAAACTCCAAATTTGGGGTGCGGCGATTATTAAGGGGCTTATTTTTAATTAATTAGCATTAATTTAGAAATGCTAAAATATTAAGCATCTGCGACTGAAATAGGATTTCTGAAATTTAGGGCTCGGGTGAGCGCCACGGGTGTAATTTTGGGACCCGCAGGAAAAATTTGAAAAATTAAGTAGGGATATTAAATAATAGTTTAAATATTAATTTGAGGTATATGGAGCCTAAGGAAGGCTAGATGAGTATTATTTTGGAGAAATAGATTAATTAATCTGGGAAAAAATGTAAATTGCAGGAATTAAATTTCGGGCGCCAAGGGCGTGAAATTTTGGGTCCTAAGGAAGTTCTTAATAGTCAGGTAAGGGAATAAACTAAAGCAGTAATTTTCCATACAAATTATTATTGATTATGAGTAAATTTATTTTTAGAAAAGCATATGTTATATTGTGTATTACGAATGAAATGTACGATTGGGAAAATACTGCTATGATGATTAAAATGTATATGTATGTATGAGATGTAAATAATTCACGTTTTCAGAATATGAAGTATGACTTTTAACAGCATATGTGTGGCATGAATATTATTTTGTGTGAAATGTATTATGATGTGAAAGATTTTACGAACCAAGCATTTATGGAAATATGAGTTATGTTGTGATAAATGATGTATTTTCAGTATATATATATATACCTGAAACAATTTTGGCGCGAGGCCATATATTTATGTTATCGGCACGAGGCCGTATCTATGTTTTTGGCGTGAGGCCATGTATTTATGTTATCGGCACGAGGCCGTATTTATGCTATCGGCATGAGACCGTAATTATATTATTGGCGCAAGGCCATATTTACTATGATTTTGGCGCGAGGCCATATGTATGATTTCGGCGCGAGGCCGTATCTATGTTTTCGGCACGAGGCCGTAATGATGTTATGTATGATCATGTATTATATGTTTTCATAACCAGGATATTAGTTTAGTTCAGACCAGGAGCTCGGTACCGTAGCTATGGGTTCATTTTGGCACGAGGCCTTATTAGTGCTACCGTCCCACGAGGGGATGGGAGATGGATAGTCGATGTGGCTTTCAGTAGAGTGTGGACGTCCACCTGGCAGTCCGGACCAGGGTGTGGCGGGCTCATCGTACTTACAGACATATTTGATTCGACAGTGGTCGGCCAGCCATTGTCGGGTCCCGCCTTCGGGCTGCACAACCCGTCATGGGGGGTAATACATGACACCAGCTAGCTAGTCATCCTGGGTTTATTTTTAGTACTACAGTTATAACAAATGATTTTATGGATGATATGAATTATTAACAGATGTGAAAATATATGTTTACCCAGTACGATATGATGATGTTTATGGAATTATGAAATGTACTATATACGTATAAATGCATTAAATATTCATGTTGCCACACAGCTGTATTTAGTTTATTTTCCCTTACTGAGAAGTGTCTCACCCCCAATATTATTACATTTTTCAAGAGTCCCTGAGAGACCGGCGGGTCAAGGCCGCCGTTGAGATTAGTGAGATTACCCCGTGAGGAGGGTAAGATTTTGTACTAGGGTTAGAATTATTTTGTGTTTGACCCTAGAGATATTTTGATGTATGTGAGGATGTATAGAATGCTCTGGTATTATATTTTATGACGGGATGTTTGAGATTTTATGTGTACTGCTGCTAGGTTTTCCGCTGTGTATGACAGGTGTCCCCGTTACCCACGGGTTCGGGTTGACCATTTTATTTAGTATGTGATATTTTATGTTAAGAAATTCAGGGATGTTACAGGTCCTCTAATTAAGGCCTCCCTTGGTAAATGGACAGCTAGATGGACCATCATATCGAAGAATGCTGGAGGAAAAATTTTCTCTAGCTTGCATAGTAAGATCACGATGTCATCCTCTAACTATTCAAGTACGTTTACACTTAATTTTTTTTAGCACAACTGCCAAAAAAAGAATCCTAACTCAATCAACACCGAGCAAACATCTTCAGTCAAATGTCCATGAAGGAAAATGGGTAGAACTCATTGTAAAAGGACGTGACAGTCATGACTTTTCATTCCTAGCATCTTCCTTTCCTTCGTGTTTATGCATCGAGCTATGTTCAATGCATATCCATCGGGAAACTTCACTGATTTCAACCATTCAAAGAATTTATTCTTCTCATCCCTCGAAAATGTGTAACAAGCTGATGGCATGAGAACTTTGTCCCCATCACGAAACATGTGCAGCTCAGGTCGTATTCCTATATCTTTCATATCTCAGCGAGCATTTGCGGTGTCCTTTGTTTTCCCATTTATATCAAGCAATGTACCAATGACATTCTCACAAATTTTCTTTTCGATGTGCATGACTTCCAAGTTGTGGCTTAGTAGAAGATCTTTCCAGTATGGCAACTCAAAGAAGATGCTTCTCTTTATCCAATTCAACTCCTACTCAACGCATTTTCTTTTTCTACTGGTCGGTGGTTTCCCAAATTTCACATCTCCAATCAACCTTAGCTAGTTTAATATCTCTTCCCCACTTAGCCACTTTGGCAGCGACCTTCGTTCAAGTTTTCCATTGAAGCTTATGACGCCACGAGTCCTCTAAGGATGTCCAGTTCGTAGAAAACGACGATGACACATAAAGCATAACTTGTGGCCATGCTTCAAGCATAAGGACCCAACATCCTTATTACCTACTGGGCATGCTAAGTAACCTTTTGTGCTCTAACCTAACAGGTTGCCGTATGTAGGAAAATCATTAATTATCCATAAGACTACAGCATGCATCCGAAATGTTGTCCCGGTTTCCACATAGAGTGTCTCCACTCATTTTTCCCATAATTCTTTCAACTCATCAATTAACAGACGCAGGTAAACATCAATATCATTACCAGGTGCTCTCAGTCCGGGAATCAGCAGAGACATATAAATGAAAGGTTCTTTCATACATCGCTATGGCGGCATATTGTATGGCATCATCATAATTGGCCACATGCTATATGGGTTGGTCATGTTACCGAAAGGATTGAACCCATCTGAAGCAAGGCCATGTCTGATGTTGCGAGGATCACTAGCAAACCATGGATGCATTTTATCAAATTTGGCCCAAGCTTCGGAGTCCACTGGATGGTTGACAATGTTTCCATCTTGAAGACGTTTCTCTTGATGCCATCACACATCTGTAGCAGTCTTTTTGCACATATACAATAATTGCAGCCGCGGGATTAATGGACAATATTGCAAAACTTTTTCGAGGATCTTTTTACCTTTCTTCTGATTAGTTGTATACCTCGGTTCACCACATTCTAGACACTCCTTCACATTTTCATGTTCACCATAAAAGAGTGCACAATCATACCTACACTCATGTATTAGAGTGTAACTGAGACCCAATTCATGCATGTATGTCTTCATCTCATAAAAAGACTTGGGAAGTGTTTTACCATCAGGCAGTGCTGCCTTAATGAGGCTTAAATGCATGTTGAATGCGCTCTGAGATAACCCATGCATTGTCCTTGCATGAAGCAACTTTATCAGAAACTCTAATTTTGAGAACTTTTTACAATTTGGATATAAGGACACTCGTGCATCCCTCATGAGATTAGCAAATGGTTTACCGAGTCGATTCAACATACTAGGATCGTAAGGTATGGTACCCGCTGAAGTAGTTTCATCACCAGTATGCGACACACTGACATCACCTGTGTCCACTGCAATCCCCCTTTGTAAGTCACCTAACATTTCAATTAACCCTTCTGAACTTGTATCACCACCTACAATATTTGCCCCCTCATCTTCATCGTCATCATTATCTCTTTGAATTGCGTAATCTTCACCGTGGAACACCCATCTTGTGTACCTTTTCTCCATTCCAAAGTTTAACAAATGTGAATGGACTAGATCAATGTGTTTGAATGTTATGTTTTGGAATTTCTTGCAAGGACACCTTATTCTACTGGCTTTGTCTACACGAGGACGCGCGAACTCTATGAAATCATGTATCCCTTTCACGTATTCTGGAAAAAACCTACCCGAAGCATTCATCCAACTCGTATCCATGTTTATTAATTACCCTATAATATGTTCGAGTAAATGGTGTTCATTGTATTCTCATAATGTTTATCATGCTTGCATCGTGAATCCTATAATCAACCATCATACTCTAAAGGGTACGGATCCTATCCCATTCAGGAATGTTGCATTTACATTGCGATCAATCACTCAAATTCCTTCGTCATAGTCATTATAAATTTCGGCAGCATCTCCCCATGGCTCTTCAAGTACACGAGATGGGGGAAGTGAAAATTTTTCTAGTTTTCCATCACTAACAAATTGTCATGACACCCCACTATGCACCCATAGAACACAAGTAGAGATGCGCTGGAAATATATAATGACAATTGACAAAGCGTGAACGATGACAACAATGTAAATATAAATTCCTGAACTGTCCACATTAGACAATCCAAGAATGGTTGAAATACTAACATTACTAATCGTAAGTGAAGTAAAGAAGTAACATGTTCAAGTAATTATTACTCAACATAGTATAACTAATAAAAAATTGAAATATAACAATTGATTTATCTCACATGTACGATTAGGAATGAATGTAGAGTAACCGTTCTTGGACGGGTCTAAGCTTCAATGAATACATGAAGTTGAAAAAAGGAAAAAAAACCATGCAAAGGGCTGTTAGAGATGGAACCAGAAGACAGCCAGGAGATGACACATTGCTGAGTCAGAAAACGTGTGAATTTATTCTCAATTAAACTCTCCATTATAAACTTCCAATTGTGATTAATTTGATTGTTTTGTATTTAATCATGATGTAAATTCCAAGCCTATATAAAGAGGGCTATGGAAAGTGAAATATAACAACACAGAGAGAGTGTAGAGAGAGCAAAAAAGCTCAGAGAGAGCAAGAAGGGAAGAAGAGAGAGAGAGAGAGAGAGAGAGAGAGAGAGAGAGAGAGAGAGAGAGAGAATTGTAATATTTTTCGGCGAGTTATTTAATTTTGGTGTGTGCTCCGTGAACGTAGGTCGTTATTGACCAAACCACGTAAAATTCTTGGTGTCACTTTGATCTGGATGCTCACAGGGTCCTAACAAGTGGAATTAGAGCCCGGTTGGAGCAGAAAAGCCAGATTGGAAATGATCCTGAAATTCAAAGCTTTGTCCAGTAGATCAAAACTGCGTTTTGAGTCCACCATTACATTAAGCTCACCGAGATGAAGAGAAGCGTGTCCATCGGAGCTCGAACGGAGTTAGATAAGGCTACAAGCGCCAACACATGCCTTGCCGGAGCATGACGCCTCTCCATGCACCGAGCACGCGTCGGTGAACAATCCCTTAAGCGCTACACGCGTTGCACGCATCTTCTTTCACCCGTTCCGCCTCAACCCAACCCGGTTCAGTCCCAGACCCGACCCTGCAGCTGACTCAAGCCCAGGTGAACTGAAACCCGACCCCACGAGCCCGATCCGACCCGCCGCTCAAAACTGGCCACATCAGTGCTGCTGCATCAGCTGCCACGCCAGCAGAAGTGCGCCACGTCAGCCGGAGGCACCACGTCAGTAGAGGTGCCATGTCAGCACTACCACCATAGCTGGAGGGTCCCACACTGCCATGTCAGTGCCACTTCACTAGTGGGCCCGACCTCTGCCACGTTAGCAGGGGTGCCACGTCATGAAATTTGGCAAAGTTTGATTGAGCTTTTTGGAGTCGTTTTGGGTCCGTTTTCGAGCGACTTGAACCATTTCTAGGGTTTTCAATTATTTTGAATCCAACCATGCTATCCATTTAAGCTAGTTCCATCTCTAGATTAGTGAATCGAGATGTCAAATGAAAAGAGCTCAAAAATCGAAATGTTCAATGGAAACAATTTCGGTTTTTGGAAGATGCAAATAAAGGATTATTTGTTTGGGAAGGAATTAAACTTACCATTGAAGGGTAAGCCAACATCCATGAACGAGGACGAGTGGGAGTTGCTCGATCGAAAATCCCTCGGAGCCATCAGAATGACGTTGTCGAAATCTGTGGCGTTCAATATCAAGCATATAACATCCACCAAGTTTCTGATGGATGCGCTCTCTAATATGTACGAGCAACCTTCAGCCGCAAATAAGGTACATCTCATGATAAGACTATTTACAATGAACATGTCTGCAAGTGAGAGTTTCAGCAGGCATTTGAATAACTTCAATGAGTTGTCTGATCAACTCACCTCAGTCGGGATAATGTTTGATAATGAGATTCAGACTCTACTGATTCTCAGTCTGTTGCTTGAAAATTGGAATGGTTTCGTCATTGCCATCAGTAGCTCCGCAGGAAAATCGAAACTTGTATACGATGAGGTCGTCTGCATGATTTTGATGGAGAAAAGAAGAATGCAGCCGAACCATAGCTCCAATTCGAGTTCAGCCTTGAACATGGAGAGTCGAGGCAGAGGAAACAGGCATGGATGATCAAACAACCGCGGTAGATCTAGGCCCAGGCGGTCTAAATCCAAAAATCCTAGAGGTACTCAGAACACAGGTTCCCAGGGCACTAAAGTTATTGAGTGCTGGAACTGTGGAAAGATTGATCATTACAAGAACCAGTGCAGGAGTTAGAAGAAAGATTTCGAGACAAGGGTAAAAACAGAAGCAAATATTGCTTCTAAGAATGATGAGATGTTGATCTACTCTTGGAAAGCAAGCAAGAGTCTTGGGTCTTAAACTCCGGAGCCTCATTTCATGCCACATGCTGTAGAGATTGCCTAGAGGAGTATGCACCAGGTAATTTTGGTAAGGTGTACCTTGGCAACGATCAACCTTGCGACGTAATCGGAAAGGGAGTTGTGAAGATCAATATAAATGGGTTAGTATGAAAGTTGAAGGATGTCATATTCTAGACTTAAGAAAGAATTTGATCTCAGTTGGTCAGCTGGCAGATGAGGGATACATGATGAAATTCATTGGCAATGAATGGAAAGTTTCAAAGGGTGTACTAACGATTGCGCGAGGTAAGAAAAGCGGAACACTTTTTCCAACCTCCAATGACTCCATGTCTATTTTAGTTACTGCAGGAAATGACGACAGCAACATCTGGCACCAACGACTTGGTCACATGAGCGAGAAGGGACTCAGGGTGATGCACTTAAAGGAAAAATTGAGTGGTCTACAGTCAATGCAGGTTGACATGTGTGAGAATTGTATAGTCAAGAAACAGAAGAGGGTTAGTTTCCAGATAAACACCTATGAATGTGTTGGGACACATCAGCAGAATACCAAGAATCCTCAGGTGGAGGAACCAGTGGAGCAGATTGTAGCACCACCGTCTCCTACTCCAGCTCCGGAGCTTAGGAGAGCTACTCGGTCACATATACCAGACAGAAGGTATATTGATTACTTACTTCCTACAAATGGAGGAGAGTCCAAATGCAATGATGAAGCATGTCAGGTGGCAGATACGAGCAAGTGAGAGCTTGCGATGAAGGATGAGATGAAGTCCCTCACCTCCAACAGAACGTGGAAGTTTCCCAAAGGCCTTCACAACAAGTGGGTGTACAGAATTGAAGAGGAGCATGACGGCTCCAGAAGGTACAAGCCTCAGTTGGTAGTCAAAGGCTTTGAGCAGAAGGAAGGGATTGACTACACCAGCATTTTTACACTAGTTGTGAAGATGACAGCCATCAGATTTTTCCATAGGAATCGAGCAGACAGCAAGATGGCGACTACAGAGAAGCTGAAGTTGTGTTCAACTTCAGTTGGTCTTCATGTCTGAAGACATATGTTATGAGCACATCATTTATTCATGATACTGGTTGAGGAGGTGTCTCTGTCTCCAAGTGGGAGATTGTTAGAGATGGAGCCAGAAGACAGCTAGGAGATGACGCGTTGCTGAGTCAAAAAACGCGTGAATTTATTCTCAATTAAAATCTCCATTATAAACTTCCAATTGTGATTAATTTGATTGTTTTGTATTTAATAATGATGTAAATTCCAAGCCTATGTAAAGAGGGTTGTGGAAAGTGAAATATAACAGCACAGAGAGAGTGCAGAGAGAGCAAGAAGGGAAGAAGAGAGAGAGAGAGAGAGAATTGTAATATTTTCCGACGAGTTATTGAATTTTGGTGTGTGCTCCATGGACGCAGGTCGTTATTGACCGAACCACGTAAAATTCTTAGTGTCACTTTGATTTGGATGTTCACAGGGTCCTAACAGGGGCTACGATTTCAGGCTTTGGTTTTGAGGAATATAAGACTTATCTATGCATTGCATGTACACATTTGTTTTTTAATAATATGTGTAAGGACGATCAATTTTATCTAATGCAATGGATGACTTAAAATGACATTTTTTTCAAAGTGGTGTAAACTCGTTTCCTTTTTCAAGGATTTTTTATATAAAATAGTTAGAATGGAGAATAGCTTTCATTTTTACTAAATCCCAAAAGGGAATATCGCACCAAAGTAAAATGCCAAAATACTAAAAACTGGTAGAATCGCGCAAAAAATATAAATATAAATCGAGGAATAGCGGAATTTCACAAGCAATTGAACTAAACACAATAAAATAGCATTATTCCATCACCTTGAAGCAAAATACTACAATTAAAAGTGAAACATGAAATAAAAGTAATTGTGTGTGTTGGAGAAAGGGAGAAGATCCTATTCATTTGGATTAATACCCACCCACTAGCTCACGTCATGCTTGTTATGGTGATTAGCTCTGCTACTTAAAAAAGATAAGATAGTAGAAATGGAAAGAAAGATCATTATTTTGACCAAGTCAAAGACAAAGATCATATAATTGCATTGCTTATGAACAAGTCGAACTAGGACCCTACATACCCATAGAAATTTATTCCTAGCATATCAGTCCAACCAAAGGAAAAGAAGGATGTTTCAAACGCTTCTCATGGATGTCTCAAAATCTTCTCACGAGGATCACTTCACTTTGGTTGCTCCATGATGTGTTCAATAATTGTAAGACATGATAAAGAAACACAGTACAATCTTAATACGATGGTCCCTTTAAAGGTCTCTCTGCACTCTAGGCCATAGACAGTGCGTATCAATAAGGGATATTAGAGATATGAACCTTGGAAATTCAACCAATTTCATTGGAAGGGCAATCTCGAATAAAACATTGATCATATAATGGAAATGTGTGAGAAGCTCAAATACCAAAAAAAAAAAAAAAATGAATACTAAAATTTTATGATTGCTCATATAACTATTAAAGAGAATATCTAATTGGCAAACAATGTAACTAAATTTATATATCCTTAATGTGATTGTGCTTACCATACTCTCTAACAGGTAACCCTATAAGACAGATAGGACATACTCAAGTCTTTCTAGATTTTCAATGCTTAATTCACAATCCAATAGCTAAGAATACTTTAAAAATTAAGTATTGAGAAGTATCGTATTATCGATCTTTTCGAAAACTTATATTCTCATTGTAGATTTTATAGACTTATTCATGTAATAAATATGATATTTATTTGGAATGAGTAATTAACTTGCCTTTATTAATTATAATGTGGGAAAATACAAGAAAAAAAAGTGCTATGGAGCTAATTGGCTTTGATGGCATAAAACTAAAAATTTCTTATTTGCACTAAAGCCAATCACTTATATGTCTTATGCCCATCTTCATAATATGTATAAGTGTTGTTACAAAAGTTTTGTGATAAAGGGAGTAGCAACATTTTCTACTAAAGCTACTTTTTTGTATGCTCATACTACCTCTTCCAACGATATCTTGTTACAACACTAACCCAATTAAGCAAATTGGCTTGACCATTGATAAAGTACTTTCTAGATTTTTTTTGACAAGAAAAGGATCAAGAGATACTTTTTTATAAAGAAATCTTTAGAGATTGTAATCCCATTCTTAGATTTGATAAAGCAAGTTGTTATTTAATTTTCTAGTCCATATATTTTGACTTGAAATTTAAGTGTGCAAGGGGCATTTAAGGTTTGGTTTGCATGGTCTCCTTAATGTTGCAATGATCTTTTTTATGTCCCAAAAGCTTAAACATTGACTTTGGGAGTTTTTTTTTTTTTTTTTTGGAGAGAGAGAGAAGCTAAATTAGACGGTCACAACATGTTTTTAGTGTTGTAATGGCCACCATGGCCAAAGTTTAGGACTTCACACACCTTAAAATTGGACCACGTAACATACTCCTTTTACTTATTTTCCCCTAATTTCCACAAACCTAGTGGAGTTTTCCACAACCTCTAATTGCTAATAAAAAGTTTAATAGAAAAAGCACTGAATTGCATGAAAATAACATACCAAGGATGCCTTTAGGCTAAAACACTATATTTGGCAAATTTCTTCAAGGTTGTAGCATGTTATGTATGTAATGTTTTTTGGGGATTCATGGAACCATTAGTTCCATGAATGTCCCCAAGTGATCTATGTGTTCTACATTGTTGTTATAGGGCTTGACAATGACTCTTCAATGATATTCCTAGTGAACGATGGTTTGAGTTGGTGGTGTTAGAACTTAAGCTCCCACACACACAATTACTTGTTTCTTTGAATTCATACATTTTTTTCTCAAGGCACACATATGTTCTAGAGATAAGGTTGAGTTGGCCTGCCCCTAAACATTACAGTCCCTTTCTCCTTAATTTGGAAGGAAGAGTATTTAAACTATTTAAGCCAAAATCTCTCATCTATTCTCATAATTCTTGGAATTGCCCAATAAAAATAACAGCATGCCCAAAGATACCTAAATGAGAGCTAGCTTTGGTGGTAGGTGACTGTATTTAATTAAATACTACAATTTAATTTTTTCTTCTTACTTGAAGCATCACCTAAATAATATCAAGAACCAAGTCAAAGTCTGCGCGGTTTCACCCTTAACAAGTGCATACGCAAAATGAACATATTATTAATTGCATTAGACCCTACTTGTAGGCAACAACTTACCATTATAAGACCCTTTTTAATGATAATTATCAATCCCTATAACAAGCTCATACATGACCTTAAACTCCTACTTGCAAGCAATAAACAAATAATTGAGACCAACAAATAATGAATTCCTTAAATTTTTAACTTTGAATTTATTGTGTGAATTTAATTAAAATATTATATAAAATATGTAATATTAACTTTATCTAAGCTTATGAAAATTTAAATTTAGGACCCAAACACATGAGAGAATTTTCCATTCCTAAAATGCAATGCAATGCTTAAAATCCATTTTCCAAAACACAAGAATATTGTAGGGCTTTAGAAATTGCAGTCTTGAAGGATAATATTAGATTGTGAGCAAAGAGGTGGTCAAACAAGGACAGGGGGAGGGGGAAAAAATCCCTTGGGTGGTACAAGAGAGCACCAAGCCATTCCAAAACAAGAAAGAAGCATAGAGACCGAATCTATAATATGCTCAACAAACCTTTCGGCAAAACCAAAAACAATCAATAGTGATGAAAGGTTTACTCTATAATATGCTCAAATAAATGGTTTTGTAGCACCCTTCACACTTAGTTTCCCACATGTGGCGCGTAAGTTTTTTAGCAACAAAACTGCCTGGAATGAAATTGCTTTGAAAGGGCTGACAGTATTCTCAACCAATGGGCAAGTATGATTCAAAATAGCAGCTCTGTGAGGATATTGCGAACCACATTGCAAGGTCAAGGACCTATAGGGTCTGAATGGAATCATGTATTTACAAAGCATTTGCATGCCCCAGGAGACTCCTGTACAATGTAGTAAACACATCAAAGTCATACATGAGAGAATTTGCACACCATTATTAGTAACGAATAGGTCTAAGGCATATTGAACATTCATTTTTTTTTTTTTTTTAATTTAAAATTTGATTTTTAATTTTCAAAAAAATTAAAAAATAGTAAAAATTAGGAAAATTATAAAAGAATTAAAAGTTGCTTGACTTATTGTTGATTCTGATAAAAAAAAATAGAAAAATAAAACTCTAAAAATAAAAAAATGGAAGGAAAATTCTTTTAAAAT
Organism: Malania oleifera; assembly: GCF_029873635.1. Taxonomy (NCBI): domain Eukaryota; kingdom Viridiplantae; phylum Streptophyta; class Magnoliopsida; order Santalales; family Ximeniaceae; genus Malania; species Malania oleifera. The sequence continues at coordinate 8,196,537 of NC_080417.1, forward strand.
CCCAAAAAATTGTTGGAAAATTCTAAAAAATTCATAAAAATTATTAAAAATTTTAAAAATGTTTTAAAGACTTTTCACTTGATTTTGATGAAATTGTTAAATTATTTTTTGTTTAAATATCTATATATATATATATATATATTCTATTTTGTGTGTGTGCGGCCCAATGATTAACAAAAGGGTAAAAATGTGTTTCAGACCTTATATATATTAGCTGTGAGGGGGTTCATTTAATAAGATCTCGTTTCGAGGCTTTATTAGACATTCCTAAATCGAACCTTATTTTACATTTTCTTTCAAAATTTTAATATTTATTTGCTTTTTAAGAAGTTAATTAAAGACTATTAAGATTCAATTTAGGGATAATTTTTGGTTAATTAGGTACTATTCGTAACATGGGTGTTTAAGGGATGCTAATACCTTTCCTTTGTATAACCGAACTCTTGATCCCAATTCTAGTAAATGCATAATAAGACTACTGGTTTCTTGACCTGGAATTAGTCTAAAGACCAATCAACAAGTAGTAATTAGGTGAACTAATCACAAATAGGAAAATGATAAGTTAGTGACGACTATATTGAATCTTTAATATTATTATTACTTGCCATTTCAAACTCTCTTCTGACTTGCAACACTATCCTGTCAACCCTTCTCAACAAACCTCATTGACTAGATTTCTTGTAGCATTTTTTGAGTGACAACAACCCTTGTTTTCACAATTAAACTCTCCATACTTAAATGTTAATGGAAGTTTTCATTTTCATCAAATTAAAAAAAAAATAAAAAAAGCATGCAGCATTGACCAACAGGCAGTTTTGACCAGCATGCATTCTTATTTCCACGTTCCTACTAGGACGACGACATACAACAGTTAATGCGATATGGGAAGCTGCAAAGCAGTAATGCCATCCCCGCGATGCACGAAATATCGATCATGTCAATTATCAGTACAAGGTTTGCTACTTGAACAGTGCCCAATTTCTTCACGACTTTGCCAATGCATTAATTCAAATCAATCCCCACAAATTAAAAATTCCCATTTTCCAGAGCCAAGTAGTGGACTTAGGTCCCCTCTACTAGCTTGCTGTCTGACATTTACTTTTTCTATTTCTGCTAGTTTTGCTTAGTCGGGATTTGTAGTTTTCGTTGACCTCTCCCCCTTTCGGTTTCACATCCTGCAACTAAAAACAAACAAGGCAACAACATCACTTGGTCACCGCGGGGAGAGAGAGAGAGAGAGAGAGAGAGGGTAGGAGGGGAGGGGCCCTAAGAGAGAGAGAGAGAGAGAGAGAGAAGGTGGGGGTGGGGGGGGGGGGGGGGTGTCCTACGAAATTGAAGAGTGGGGGCAAATGGTCCAAGGGTGTGTCTCCTAGGAAGTGAGTGAAGAAAGGACTGGTTAACGTGAGGATCATGTTAGTTGTCACCACGGACTAGGTCTCCTATGGTCCCCAGCTGGATGAGCTTCGCTATTCATATTTATTTTATGCGTATATGTGCGTGCTACAGCCTACATACCCTTTTCTTCTCTTGCTGAGGGAGGGGAAAGGTGGTGGGGGCATTTAAAAAAGCCAAGGCTTTCACATGTCCTAATAACCCTTCTTCTACTACAAACCACGTGCCCTCCCCTCAATTATGCAATTCTCTTTCTCAATCCTTCATTATAAGCACTTCATTAAGCATCTAATCCCACTCAAATCTGTTGTTTTTTCTTTCATATAGAACCTTAGTTATAATTAACTAAACCAACCGTTGTACTAACATGGTTAATTGATTATCTAGCAATATGCTTTTATGATTTAATTATTGTTGTTTAAATGCTTCTAACATTTTCTCTACTAGTCTATTAATTATTCAAACTTTATTGCAAAATTAAATAAGGTTGAGTAAAGTTTTTGAGAGAACTTTAAATCTTCCGTAGGGATATTTCAGAATGTTAAAATAAATATTTATATTAATTATAATTAGTTTAGGACTGGTTAGTGGATATAAGGTAAAAGATACAGACCTCCTACAAGGTTTGGCGAAAAGATACTGTCATCTCTTAAAGTTTCAAAAATCGTGAAAAAACCTCCTTAAAAATTTATAAAACTTCACAGACCTTACTTAAAGTTTGTCAAAAAGACAAATATCTCCCCTTATATTTTACAAAAATGATAAACTCTTTTAGGGATATATGTATCTGAAAAATTAATATCAGGTAAGGTATGTGACTTCTTGAAATCTTAGGGGAGGTGTGTGGGGATTTTTGAAAACCTCAAGGGAGGTCCTTATATTTAATTTTATCAAATTGTAGAGGAGGATATCAATGTCTTTTACCCTTGGATATATACATAATATTTTATTTATATAACTAAATTTTTTATTTAACTAAGAATAATTTATTTATGTCCACTGAACACTTGCAGTGCATGTATAATTCACAAGTGAATCATTATAAATTGTAGAGCTAAATGATTGTTATTCAGTAAAATTTTTAATTGGAAATTTTAATTCTGTTAAACTATTTGACGTTAGAAAATAAAACTAAAGAATATAAACCATAATTATAGATTAGTTATTAATTAATTAGCTAATTATGGATGATCCCTCGCTAGTTTGCCATATGAAAACAATGCAAAGAAAAAAGAGCAATGATTGTTTAATTGAGTTTAAGAACATATTAACAGTTAATTTATGTTAATTAGAGGATTAATTCCAGATAATTAATCCTGGTGCAACCGAGTGACCCCATCTGTTGGATGGTTGGGAGAAATAAGAGCAGGAGGGTCCATTCATGTCAAGACCCATAAAGCATTCATTAGGCTAATTAATATTGTCGAATTAATGGGAGATTAAATGGGTGTTGGGTATCTCCAGTTTTGAAAGCTCCCTTGTCCCTGCAGCTTTAGCCATTGGTCAAATCCTTATACTGTAGAAGGGACTTCTCACATTAATTTCATTGCCCACAATTACTACAATGACTTATGAGTGAAAAAGGGGAAAAAAAAAAAAAAAGAACAAGAGTGGATTAAGCTTGTTTTCACTATAGGGCAGGAGATGAAATTATATCACAAACTAAATAATTCATGGATGGAAATCTATGGCATAAGCCTGAGCCGGTTTAAACAGACAAACGGTACTAAAAAGTAGGTGCTATAAAACTAATTAATTAATTATTAAAATTAAATAATGTTGTTCTTGTAAGTATGAATTTCGATTCTTAAATTTGACTTTGTGTAACTTTAGATAAAATTTTATATAATTTTTTTATTATATTTTATCAAATCAAATTCAAACTTGAATAAGTATGAGTTTTTATGTGCAACTCTTAAGATTTTTTATGATGTTTTTATATATGCTATTATTACTGCATAGTGGTAAACTTGTAAAATTGACAAACATTGTGTACTTGTGGGGCTAAGGGTTGGGGTGGGTGGGGGTAATCTAACTACTAGAGATGTGATCTAAGTCAAAAGGACAAAAGTGGGGCAGGGGAGAAAAAGAATAAGAAGAAAAATGTGTTTTCGGGAGGGAAAATGTTGAATAGCACAAGCTCGTGATGATATGGGCCTACATTGCAGTACCTGACCAGATTTTGCAATGCGGGTTCGAAAGGAAAACATTAAATAATATGGGAAAATTGTTGAATAGCACGGGTCCATGATGACAGGGGTCCATGTTGCAGTACTTAACTGGATTTTGCAATGTGGGTCCTATATTACAAAATCTATTTAGGTGCTACCACGTGGGCTCTTGTTATTATGGGTGTATGTGTCATAACACGACTATTTTTGGAGTCATTGCGAACTTTTAAGTTATGATTGGTCACCCATACAAACATTTTGCAAATATAAACAAGTAATGTCTCCTAAAAATATATGAGAAATCTCGACGAGGTCATGGGTGGAGAAAGTGTTAAGACTCCTTAGACATCCATAAAAGACAAGAGTTAAAACATTTTGAAACTTTTATTTTTGATTTATTCAAAAACTATATTAATCGACCAAGTTTTAAGAGAATATTGCAAATCATGTATAAAAGTTTCAAAAGTTAATAGAAATGAAAATTGTGGAGTAGGTGTGTGTGTGTGTGTGTGTGTACGCGCGTGCGCATATGGTAAAATTCATCAATTGCTTCACGAAGACAGCTAATTTTTCATGATATAAAAAAGGAAAATATGATATTCATGTTATCCATGCAACCTTCCTCATAAAGAGACATAACCCCTCCCCCTCCCCGTCCCCCCCCCCCCCCCCAAAAAAAATTTTCAATGGGGGCATTTAACTAGAAAGCGAAGCTAGATGGAGGTAAAACCTCCCAAGCTTGTTATTTCTTTTGTAGAAGGTTAATACACAATCCAATAGAAAAAAATGGAAACATTAGGTGTGCTAGGTAGGGGAAGAGGGAACTCTATTTCTATATCATTTTCAGATCATGCCAACCTCTACAATGGATCCTAATTAACACAACCAATTGGAGGTGGTAAGCGCTCCTCTGTTAAAGGGCTCCCCTCAACAAGCCAGTGAACCTCATCCCATGCATGGAATAGTACCCATAGAATAGCTTGTAGCCCTCTATTGATGGATTGAGGTCATACTTTTACAAATACTTTACTAGCAGAAGTGATAAGAGAGAAACGAAGATTCTTCATGATATCTGCTAAATCAATTTCGGTTCCATAATATTCCATTTATATAGCTGTAGATATATGGTTCCACAATATCAGATTGTGTTGGGATTGGTGTGATCCCAAGAAGGGGGTGAATTGAGTTTTAAAATATTTTGGCTAAATTTAAATATTTGTCAATTCACCACAGTTCATATCCCATTCAATATACATGTGTGTATATAAAATAATTAACAATGGAAGAAAACATTCACGTGTGCATTATATCTTATTTAAATCAAATGTGTGTATGCAAATAATTATGACATTAAATAAACATTCATACACATGCGATATTTAAAGTGCAAGAAATTAAATAAGATAGAGAGAGAATGACACACATATTCGTTAACAAGGTTCGGCCAATATTGCCTACGTCCCCACCTTGGGCATACCCCCCAAGGATTCCACTAAACTTGCTCGCTTAAGCGGGTGGAGCAGAAGTCGTTTACATCCTCTCCTTACGAGGCGAGGAAAACCCCAGTTCAATTTTCGGGTTGAACCAAACCGGTCTCACTTATGGGGCTGAGACTCACCGATTCAATTTTTGGGCTGAACCGAACTAGTCTCACTTACGAGGCTGAGACTCCCCAATTCAATTCTGGACTGAACCCAACCGATATAATAAAAATATTTTTCATACATATGAAATGCTTCTAAAAATACAAGTAAAGATGTACTAATTCAAGCTTAAAATGCACTCTCTAATGATTTGAGTTATGCTCAGTAGAGAAAAAGTGTTTATCAAATAATATTTGCACAAACAAAATATATGGATATAAAATGATTATTATGTTCTCCAAAAAATATTTTTGCAAATAAAACTATTTGGAGAATATGGAGTTTAAGTTCAAGACAAATATTTGTGCAATAAATAATTTCTCCCAAAAACGTTTATTAAGAAAAATAACGGGAAGAAATATTAAGGCTACTCTCAAAAATGATTTTAATAAATGAATATATAAATGAAAGTAAATGTAAATGCCCAAAATAAATATGCTCACCTTCAAAACAAATTTTTGAAATAAATAAGCGGAAAGAGAGTAGAAGAGATTTGATAAAAATATGCCCCAAAGAAATGATTTTATCAATAAAATTGGTTTAGGGGAACTTTGATTAACAAAAGGTTTAGAGAGAATTTGGAGTTAATCAAAGTTGCTAATCAAAGAAAATGAGGACGTATTTATAGATTTTATGAAAATTATGACCCTTGGGGATACGCTCAGTATTTTGGAAAATTTTAATCAAAAGTTAATGACGTTTAAGCGCTTTTAAAAAATTTCAAACCGAGAGTTTTGATCGACCATATTCAAGGTTCGGTTGACCATATTGACAAGTTCAATTGACTATGACATTTTTAAACTGAGGTTCTAGTTGACCATATAAGGCGATTTTGAGCCCTCCAAGGTTCGGTCGACTAGGGCATGTTTAGTTGACCAAATTTTGACGTTCGATTGACTAGATCAAATTTCAACTAAGAGTTCGGTCGACCAGAGCATTGGGAATTCCCCATGTGTCAATTTGGTCGACCGTGCGGTGTTAGGTCATTTTAAAAGTGGTTGACCAAATAGTCAACTGTTGACCTTGGAAGGTTCGATCGACCGAAAGTCTATGTAGGTTCTGGTTCGGTCGACCAAGCATATTAAAATTATACATTTAAGTCTAGATTTTTATTTAAAGTCACTCTTGTTCACATAATTATAACTTCTAAGCTATAGGGGACTTTTCATGTGATATTTTGGGACCTAAAGTCATTCTATGGTCTTTGAGAGTTAACCCCAAAAATCTGATGTCGGTCTATCGAACCTAAGGTCAGTCTACGATCATGTGGCTCCCTATGGTCAATCTATGGTCCTGACTGAGTCAATAATCATATCATGCAGATTCATGCATTATTATAAACCAAATGATAAAAATAAATGCAATTACAAAAGAAATAGTATGTCTTCTTCTTCTCCTTTGCTCTTTGACATAATGGAATACGCCAAATTAGAGCTTTAATTCCTGTCTTGGCTTCCATATTCTTTTGATCTTATGTGTTACCGAAATTATACTTGTTCACCATCCACCATAAACTACAGAGCCACACTACGAAGGACTTGATTTGAGTCACTGGCACCCGAGATGGAAGGCCCCACATGGCTACTACCTCCAACATTTGCATTATTATTCCCATGGTCTGTACTAAAAATAGGACATAACAATCTTAGAATTTCATTATCTTAATGTGACGGGTACTACTATCTGACTAAGAAAATAATTTAACATTTCAAATCTTCAATGTAAGCATTATCGCAAATCTCAAACAAAAAACCATTGATTGTTTTGTCCAAAAACCTTCACTAATCCTTTTCTCATATCCACTTAGCCATTTCAAGGTTCAAACCTCTAATTCCACAAAATTTCCGACCAATACAACCAACTAACATCTCAAATTCCAGTCTCTCTACTTAGAAACAAAAAGACCATCAATGCTTTGCCATATCTTTCTTGAAACCGTCATTGCAGGAAAATCACAGAAGACCGTCAATGGATTCCTGCTTCCAAGCTTCGAAATTATAAGAGTGAGACATCTCTTAGTAAGTTGGAGTAGATTATTATCAGTGTCTCACAACATGAGTTTTAGCGTTCCAAATATACAACCATTATCTAACTTTTTCTTTACTATGAAATCATGTAAAACCGTACAAATGCATATAAAAAGTATATTTCAAAATACTTACTTTCCTTTCAAATCATACTCTGGCATATAAAATCTCTGCATAAGTAAATACGCATATGAGAGTTATGGAGTGATCCCGAGAGGTGGGTGAATTGGGATTTAAAAATATTTGGCTAATTTAAACTTTACTGATTCACCACTTTAAATCTCATTTAAAAATTAAAAGGTGCATGAAAAAAAGAATGACAATAAATAAACATTCATACACATGCAAAAATTAAAGTGCGGAATTTAAATGTGTGTGTGTGTGTGTGTATGTGTGTGTGTGTGTGTGTGTGTGTGTGAGAGAGAGAGAGAGAGAGAGAGAGAGAGAGAGAGAGAGAAGAGAGAGAGAAGATAGACAAGTTTTATTATTGAGGTTCGACCAATCCTGCTTCAGTCCTCACCTCAAGCAAAACCAGCTTAGAGGATTGCACTACTTTTTCTCACTTACCAGGTGGAACGACACCATTACAATCTCTCTTTACGGGGCGAGGTAAACCCCAGCTCAAATTTCAAGGCTGAGCCACACCCTACAACTACACCTTACAGGATGATGCTCCTAGTTCTCCTAACCAGGTTTGAACCAATCTGATGCACGTTATATGCTAGTGCAATCCTCTTCCGACCACACGCTGGGAATACAACAATAATAAAAATTTGCATACAAAGAGAATGCTTCTCAGATAAGCAAAGATGTACACAATGAAAGCTCTAATATGCACTCTCAAATGATTTAAAAATGAATCTTAGTCGAGTATGGTATCCTTTAAAAATATTTTTCAAGTAAACCAATGAGAGTATGGAAAATGATTTTCTTTATGACAATGACCTTTTAAAATTTAATTTAAATAAGGCTTTCGAGCAAAATATATGAAAGTGAATATTATCTTAAGCCATTGTCAAGAAGCTTCTCAAGCACAATATATATATATATATATATATATATATCAATGAATATATATGCTCAAAGCATTCTTGAACTAACCAAGAGATTTTCTCCAATAAAAAAATTTCTAAATAAATGAATAGGAAAAGTTAGGGTTTTTATTTAAAATGATTGACCTTTATAAAAACAAATTCAATAAGGTTTTCTAGCAATATATGTATAAGCTTAAATATATGCTTAAGCCTTCAAGACAATTTCAAAATAAATTTTCCCAAAATATTTTCAAATAAAAGGTAAGGGACAAATTTGATCTTTGAAGAACATGATAATAAAATGCTATCAAGCTATATATATATATATATATCTATATATATATATATATATATATATATATATATATAAAATTGAATATAAGATCAAGCCTTTTCTAAATAAAAACCTGCAAAATATTTTTCTCTAAAAAGATTTTCAAGAAGAGTAGGAGAAATTTGATGCAGAGAGCCGAAAAATAAAATGATAAAAGAAATTGGAAAAAGGGAATTTTGGCTAAGGCAGGAGAAAATCGATGATGATTTTATGAAGGAACCAGAAAATTAGCGACAGTTTTGGGTTTTAACCGCGGCCTGGTAAAGGTAAAACGGTAATTTTGGAGCCAATTAATAGAAAATTGGCAACGATTTTCTGAGAAGTATAGAAAACCAGTGACGGTTTTTTGGCCAGTGCTAAAAGTTATAAAAGAACAGAGAGCTTCATTTTTAAACAAAATCAAATTCTCTCTCTCCTCTCTCAAACCCAGGAACCCTCCTCCCTTCTCTCTACAATTTTTGCTCCATCAAGCCTCATTTCAACAATTAGGAACCACCATAGGGTTCTTGGGAAGATTCTCTACAACGTGGGCGGAGCAGAATTTTAGTTTGGGGTTTTGGGGTACTATCCCAAAAATGAGGTAAGGGTGTTATTTGAGTGTTTTTAGCGTTGATTATTTAATTATTGAAGATATAGGCTTAGATGTGAATGTATTTCTAAGGTTAAATTGAGAAATTGGAATTTTGTAAAATTCAGGGTTTGGTGCATATACCGCAGGCCGGCTAAGGATTTTTAGTGGTGTCCTCAGGAACTCAGGTAAATGATAGATGGTTTATAATTTAGGAAAATGTGAGTATGCAAATTATTCTGGGAATTCAGTTAATTAATAGAAAAATATGTATGTGTGTAATTTCAGGATTATGAAATTATCAATGTCATGGGCATGAATTAAAATCAGTAGGTGAGTTCAGTTAGTCAGGTAAGGGAAATATGCTATGTTAGTTAAATTAGGATTTTTTATCAGTAAAGTATATGTATCCTGGTATATGTATTTTTCAAATGGTTATAGATATTAAATTAAATGATTTTCAGTATTATTATTCATATCATAAAATATTTTTATTATCAGAAAATACATATTTTAGGATATGGGATATTTAATTATTTTAGTAGTGTGGCATGAGTTAATATCAAACCAGTACAGTAGTTATACAACTTTCAAATTATCATGATTTATAGTATACGTACAGAAACATATATTTTAAAGAATTTTTTAGAATACCACGATATACAGATTTCAGAACCATAACATTTATATTATTTAGGTATTTAGATTATTCAAATATTCAGTATTCAGATATTCAGATATTATAAATTATTCAGATTACACAGTACATTCAGACCTGTTATTACAATGTTATGGTTACTTCAGTATACATATAGAATATTATTATATAGTATTAGATACCTAATGAATCAGTTCAATCAGCAGAGCACGGTACCCTAGCCATTTCAGATAAGAGTGCAACCACATATCTCAGATAGTGTGTGGATTTCACTCAATCGTGCCTTGGAGGGATTGCAGGCTTCGTAGGGATCTGGTTTGAGGTGGCCAGTTTGACGGTGAGGAGGTTAGTTACCGTGCCTTTGGAGGGATTGCAGGCTCCCCAGTATTAAGGGTTGAAAAGGCCAGTCAAATGATTGATAGAGTTTTAGTTGACTTATCCTAGTAGGCTAACTAGTGTTAAGTCCCTCCTATGGGCCACACAATCCTATCATGAGGGGTTAAATCCTATCATATAGTTTTTCAGGGAAGTTACACAATTGTATATATACATTTACAAAAATGAGCAGACTTACATATAGATTATAAAAGTATGATTAAATAGTAAGTTCAGAAACAAATGTATTTTAAACCACATAGGTGTGAGTTATACAATACTATATTTTACATGTTATCTCAGTTTCAATTAATTGTCAATATATTATTCATGTAAACTCAATAACCACACACTGGTAATAGCATATTTCTTCTTACTGAGAGTTTTCTCATCCCAATAATTTAACATTTTTCAGGTAATCCAACTGGACGAGCAGATCAGGTTCAGAGATAGAGAGGTCATATACACTACCTTGTTTGTTGGGTAAGTGTTTTCAATGCGATGTATTTTTTAATAGCATTCAAAGTTTTTTGGTAGTTATTACTAGGAAGACGTGTAGTTGTGTATTTATGTTTTGGAGATAATACTAAATACTGGTATTGTAATAATGGTTGTAGGGTTTTATGTTTTTCGCTGCATAGGTGTTTTCCAGTAGTTATTACAAGGGTATGAGAGTAAATGATTCTCAGTCCATATATATTTAGAAAAAAAATGATATGATTTTTTAGGTCATTACATTTTGGTATCAGAGCATAGGTTGTTAGGTTCCCGTGGACTCTAGAGTATAGCGAAAAATAGTACTAGAATATAGAAATGGAGATAAGAATTTAGGGTTCTGTTCTGCAGTCTGGAAGTAAGAACTTTGGGGTGGTTTCTGTGTTTTTCCTGGGGTGATGATTTTAGGAAAACCATAGCAAACTATCGTAGGTTTCTATTCCCATATGATAGGACTATACCTTAAATTAGTAATAGGTAGTATGAGGGAATTTTAGTTAGATGAAACTAAGGATAGTATAATGAGGTTCGGAATCTTAGAATAATTTGTTATTATATTACAGGATGGACCCTGGAGGTAGTAGTGCTCATGCCAGTGGTTATGATGGAGCAGGGCCTTCTAGCATAGGTGGTGGGGACTCGGATGCTGTTTTACACAGCGTAGCTCAGCAGGTCATGGCTGAGATTGCACGGAGCTCCACGGGGCAAGGAGGTCCATCTACAGCGTAGGCGTGTACCATAGAAAAGTTCACGAAAATGAACCCTCCAGCGTTTTCAGGAGCAGCTGATCCTACAGTTACTAAGAATTGGATGTAGGAGATGGAGAAAGTACTAATGGGTGCTTCACTGCACCGATGAGTAGAGGGTCCTTTATGCCACATATAAGTTGACAAGAGAGGCCAAGAGATGGTGGACGGCTACTAGATTATTAGGAGTGGAGAGACTTATACCAGTGCCTATGACTTGGAGCCGATTCAAGGACATATTCTTTGACAGATATTTTGCTGCTACTATTAGAGAGGCTAAAGTGCAGAAGTTTCTGAGTTTGATTCTGGGGTCCTTGACAGTTCAGCAATATGCGACAAAATTCATCGAGCTGTCATGATTTGCTCCATATATAGTGTCATATGACGTTAAGAAGGCCAAGATGTTCGAGAAGGGCTTAAAATGAGAGATATATATAAGCAGGTGGCGGTTCTAAAAATGCAAGACTTCTCTGAATTGGTAGATAGAGTCACGGTAGTAGAGGAGAGCAAACAGAAAGATATGGGAATACCAGGCCAAAGGAAAAGGCCCGCGCCTCCGGGATTTCAAGCGGGTTCTAGCCGGGACCCATAGAGAGGGGACCGGTATGGAGGAGGCTAGAGACAGATGGCGGGGCACAGTGGTTCTCAAGGTGGGCAGACTTATCCCACATGCCCCAGATGTGGCCAAAGGCATCCAGGTGAGTGTAGGATGGGAGAGAATGTCTGCTATCGGTGCGGGAGACCTGGCCGTAGGGTTTGGTCATGTTAGGGACGGCCAGCCTATGCATCAACTCACAGACCGTTCCAGGGTGGTTACTAAGCGCCTTATGGGGGCCGGCGGAGGAACACAGCACCGGTGAGGGTCTATGCATTGACGTGGGAGATGCTGAGGTTGCTGGGGATGTCGTGACAGGTATTTTTACTACTTTACCATATAAATTTGTTGTTTTGTTTGACACTGGTGCCACCCATTCTTTTGTGTCATTGGGATATGCTAAATTAGCTGGGGTTGAGGCATAGTTGTTAGATGTTGAATTGTCTGTAGTCATGCCGACTAGATCAGTAAAGAGGTGCAGAAGGATACTTTAAAATTTTCTAGTGGGCATTCAGATTAAAGTACTACCAGCCGATCTTGTGGTATTAGATATGCAAGGGTTCAATATGATATTGGGTATGGACTGGCTGGTAGATTATCATTATAACGACCTAAAATTCATTACCATTTTTTTATATATAATAATTAAAATTAAAATTACTCTAATACCCTTGTATTATCTACTATAACATCTTAGGCGCCAAGTGAGGAGTGAGGAATCCCTGATCATATACACACCTACGCAGTGGAACACATAAACTGTACACCCACATTTACAATACCAGAATTCAGTAACTCTTCCCAAACCATACATGCATATATACACATCACCCTAGTATCATCTACTCAAAAATACAATCTCTTGTATACACTTACCCTACAAATAGGGTAGTGTAATCAGCCTCTCTATCTATGAGCCTGATCCACTCGCCTAACTAGATCACCTAAAAATTATTAAATCATTGGGGTAAGACAACACTCAGTAAAGGGCAATATGCTATTATTAGTGTGAGGCAACAGAGCTACATAAATACTAGACTAATAAGTAACTGAAATAGTGAAGGCTGATAAGACAATATACAGTACATTTCATATCTATTATGGTTTAAAATACATCCGTAATATTCGAGTTTCTACTTATTCATACTTCTAGTATTGTAATATGTCTGCTGATACTCTGTAAATCTTTATACATATACATAACTGTGAAAATACCCTGGAAAACTGTATATCTTGATCTAACTCCTCATGACAGGGTTGTACGGTTCGGCCAATCTATAACCTCTCGTAGGCACGGTATTGGTATCTATCTCGTCAAACCCGCCACCTCAACCCAGACTTTTGGGAAGCCTGCAATCCCTCCAGGCACAGTTGACAGAAACCTTCCACACACTATCTAAGATGTGTGGTTGCACTCTGATCTATAATAGCAATGGTACCATGCAATACAGATTGAACATAAATTGATTCACCAGGGTCTCATACTGTATATACTATTTTCTATATATATCTAAGTGTTTCATCATGATTCCAAAATAACCATAACACCGAAAACTATTCTGAAAATATTGTATTAACTGTTCTGTAATATCTGAACTTTATAATCTTTAATAACTGATCTATGATATCTGAACTGCATAAACTGTATATCATAGTGTTATGGTTTTAACATTTTGGAAAACATGGTAATCTGTACATGCTATAAAATATTTGTCTGTGTATACACTACAATTCATAATTCTGTAAAATCTGATAAAATATATTTCGGCATGCGTACTATAAATCACAATAGTCTAAAAACTGTATAATTCACATACTGATCTGATACTATCTCATGCCACACAACTACATAAATAAAAATCTCATATGTTAATAACTGTATTTCTTGATATATAAATAACTTCCGAACTGAATAATATATAATTTATTAATAATTATTCTAAAATTCCTAGCAGAGCATATTTCCCTTACCTATCTGACTAGGAGGCTTGCCTCCAATTCAACTCTCATGCTCTTAGCATACCAACCTCAAAATCCTATAATTATACACACACACACACACACACAAATAAATAAATAAATATATATATATATATATATATATATATATATATTCCCCAGAAAATCACCACACACAAATTTTCTAAACCTGCCTATTCACAATTTCTTAAATTTTAATATACTTGGACTCCTGGAAAAATATCTGCTGGGATCGTCAACTCATGCCTGTATGGTCCCAAAAACACCTTAACCCTGAAAATATAACACCCTAATTTTACTTCAAAAAAATACTAGTATATTCTCATGCAACACCAAATCTAAGCTTACATAAACCTGGTAATACTAAAAATACCCAAATAATCTTCTTACCCTGGTTTTGGGATGGTGTCTAAACTTCTCAAATCAACATTATGCTCCGGTTAGGTTATAAAGAATCTCCCCAAAATCACCATGGTAGCTTCTGATCATCAAACTAGGGAGAAACGGGGCCAGATTTGTAGCAAGAAGTGAGGGAAACGGAGTTAGAGAGAGAAAGAAAACATATATAATGAATTTTCTCGTTGCTAACTTGATTTTTGCATATTTGTAAACGTCTTGACACGTGGATTCGTCGACAAGCCACGTCACCTCGTCAAAGAGACCAATAATACTGTTCGTCAATGAACATCTAATTATCATCAATGAGTTTCAGGCCCTAGAATTAGCCCCTCGGTAAATTCTCATCGACGAGTCATGTGTTCACGTTGACGAGCCCAAGAAGACTGTTCATCGACAAGCCCCTGCATAACCTTCTTGAAAAATTCTTTTCTCTCTCCCTTCTTTATAATTTAATTTCTATAATTGTCTAGGTTACTACAGTCATCGAAAAGAAGTGATTTTCAAATCCTCAAGTAAGTAAGAATTCAGATTTATGGGTTCACGTGTGCACGCCTCACCATAGTTGGTGTTGGGTATTCAGGTGAGGAGACGACTTCAGAGTGGTTGTCAGAGGTATATTGCTTACATAAAGAAGTTTTCAAGAGAAGAACTGAAACATGCTGATATTCCAGTAGTCAAAGAATTTTCAAATGTGTTCCTAGAGGAATTTCCTGGCTTACCACCAAACTGAGAGATTGAATTTACTATGGATCTTTTACCAGGGTCAGCACCGATATCTAAAGTGTCATATAGAATGGCTCTAGATGAACTGAAAGAATTGAAAGACTAGTTGTGGGAGTTGATGGATAAATGGTTTATCAGACCTAGTGTGTCGCCTTGGGGAGCACCGGTCCTATTCGTAAAGAAGGAGGATGGGACTATGAGGATGTGCATTGATTATAGAGAGATAAACAAATTGAGACTCAAGAATAAATATCCTCTTCCCAGAATTGATGATTTATTTGATCATTTTCAGGGGACCTAGGCCTACTCCAAGATTGACCTTCGGTCGGGATATCACCAGGTGAAAGTTAGAGCAGAGGACATTTCGAAGATAGCTTTTCAAACTAGGTATGGGCACTATGAGTTTTTGGTAATGTCGTTCGGATTGACTAATGCGCCAACAGTGTTTATGGACTTAATGAATCGGGTGTTCCATTAGTACTTAAACTAGTTTGTTGTGGTATTTATTGATGATATATCAGTCTACTCAAAGAGTTTAGAGGAGAACGAGGGTCATCTGAGGCTAGTGTTGTAGGTGTTAATGGAGAAAACGTTATACGCTAAATTCAAGAAATGTGAATTCTAGTTGAGGCAGGTTACTTTCCTCAAGCATGTGATCTCCAAGGATGGCGTATCAGTTGATTCGAGTAAAATAGAGGCAGTAGTGAGTTGGGTGAGACCAGTGAATGTTCAGGAGGTCATGAGCTTTCTGGGTTTGGCAGGGTATTACCGGCGTTTTGTGGATGACTTCTCCAGATTATCAGTTCCACTAACACCACTCGTGAGGAACAATGTGAGGTTTGAATGGACCGATGATTGTGAGGAGAGCTTCCAAGAGTTAAAGCGGCGGTTGGTCACGGCACCAGTGTTGTCTATACCATCAGGAGAGGATGAGTTTTTTATATACAGTGATGTGTCCTAGAAGGGACTCAAGTGTGTGTTAATGCAGCATGAAAGAGTTATTACCTATGCTTCTCAGTAGCTTAAAGAGTCCAGTATATGATTTAGAACTAGCTACAGTGGTGTATACTCTAACGATTTGGAGGCATTATCTTTATGGTGGGAAATGCGAGACCTTCATTGATCATTAAAGTTTAAAGTATTTCTTCACTCATAAAGAATTGAAAGCGGCGGGAGCAGCGACATCAGCAATTGAGATTTAGTATCCTATTTAGATGGATATGGAGAGGCTAGTTGTGGAGCTGATAGAGGGTGATCACCAAGAATTCATTGCCAATCGAGTGTTATAGCCTATCTTGCAGGAGAAAATTAAAACTGCTTAGAAAAATGACCCAGAATTGGTAGAACTGATAGATAAAGTGCAGAATAGACAGAGGAAGGAGTTTAGTATTTCAAATAATGGAGCCCTACGATTTTGTACCAGACTGTGTGTTCCTGCAGATGATGAGATTATGAGGGCTATCTTAGAGGAGGCACACAAATCCCTATACATAGTTCATCCTGGCAGTACTAAGACGTATCGGGACTTTCGAGAATCTTTATGGTGGAGCGATATGAAGAGAGAGACAGTCAAGTTTTTGGAGTAGTGTTTGACGTGTCAGCAAGTAAAGGCTGAGCACTAGAGGCCGGAAAGACAGTTGTAGCCACTCTACATCCCCAAGTGGAAGTGGGACCATATATCTATGAATTTTATCATAGGTTTTCTGCCAGCACTGCATGGCCAGAACGCCATTTGGGTAATTGTACACCGACTAACAAAAACTGCCCACTTCCTACCTATTAAAGTTAGCCACTCTATGGACAGATTGACAAAGATATACATTCAGGAGATAGTTTGACCTCATGGAGTGTCAGTATCTATTGTTTCATACCAAGATCAGAGTTTCACATCATGGTTTTGGAGAAGCCTACAAGAAGCTTTGGGATCTCAATTATCATTCAGCACAGCTTTTGATGCTCAAACTGATTCGCAGACAGAGAGAAAGATCCAAATACTTGAGGATATGCTACGAGCATGTGTGCTGGATTTTGGGGGTAGTTGGACCCAGTATATGCCACTGGTTGAGTTCACGTATAATAACAACTATCAGGCGACTATCGGGATGGCACCTTATGAGGAATTTTATGGTAGTAGGTGTTGTTCTCCACTATACTGGGATGAAATGGGTGGGAGGTAAGTTTTGGGACCAGAATTAGTGCAGCAGGCATACAATAAAGTTCGACTAATTAATGACAGGATCAGTGCAGCTCAGATTCGGCCGAAATGTTTTGTAGATACTCGCCACCGGAAGTTAGAGTTTGATGTGGGAGATTAGGTGTTTATTAAAGTAGCACCAATGAGAGGAGTTATAAGGTTTGTTAGGAAGGGTATGTTGAGCCCTAGGTTTATTGGCCCATTCGAGATACTAGAGAGAGTGGGTCTAGTTGCCTACAGACCGGCTTTACCACCAGTTCTATTCAGAATACATAACGTATTTCATGTTAAGGAAATGCGTCCTAGATCACTCTGATGTGATTATCTATGAGGATATAGAGTTTAGAGATACACTAGCATATGAGGAGACGCCAGTGCAAATCTTATATAGAAAAGAACATGAGTTGTGTACTAAGAGAATTCCACTAGTAAAAGTCTTGTGGATAAATCATGGAGTGAATGAGGCCTTATGAGAGCTAAAGGAGGAAATATGACAGATGTACCCACATTTGTTTAGTGGGGATCAGTATTAGTCAGAGAAGAAACAACAACAGTTCAAATATAGTAAGTTTTATTTTGATATTGTATAAAGTAATTGATGTATAAGTTGTACAGCATAATACAGTATAGGTAGTGTTTTTGGTTTTGGGAAAATTTTCTTTTATGTATATATTTGTAATCTCTCGGAACCCTAGTTGTAACCACGGTATTCCTCCACCACAAGCGAGGGTAATTAATAAAATAAGTAGCTAATTTTTTCCTTAAAGGATGGAGTATAGCACAGATAGCAAATTTCAAGGATGAAATTTCATAAGGAGGAGAGAATGTAGAGACTCAAAAAATAAAATGATAAAAGAAATAAAAAAAAAAAGGATTTTTGGCTAAAGCAGGAGAAAATCGGCGACAGTTTTCTAAAGGAACCAGAAAATTGACGACTGTTTTCTAAGAAGCATAGAAAATCAGCGATGATTTTCTGGCCAGTTATAAAAGAACCGAGAGCTTCATTTTTAAACAAAATCAAATTCTCTCTCTCTCTCTCTCTCTCTCTCTCTCTCTCTCTCTCTCTCTCTCCGCTCTCAAACCCACGAACCCTTCTCCCTTCTCTCTAGAATTTCTACTCCATTAAGCCTCGTTTCAATGATTAGGAACCACCATAGCGTTCCTGAGAAGATTCTCTACAACGTAGGCGGAGCAAAATTTTAGTTTGGGATTTTGGGGTACCATCCCAAAACAGAGGTAAGAGTGTTATTTAGGTGTTTTTCAGGTTGATTATTTAATTATTGAAAATATAAGCTTAGATGTGAATGTATTTTTGAGGTTAAATTGAGAAATTGGAATTTTGTAAAATTCAGGGTTTGGTGCATATACCGCAAGCAGGCTAAGGATTTTAAATGATAGATGGTTTATATTTTAGGAAAATGTGAGCATGAAAATTATTCTGAGAATTTAGTTAGTTAACGGGAAAATTTGTGTGTGTATAATTTTAGGATTATGGAATTATGAACGTCGTGGGCATGAGTTAGAATTAGTAGGTGAGTTTGGTTAGTTAGGTAAGGGAAATATGCTATGTCAATTAAATTATGAATTTTTATTAGTAAAGTATATGTATTCTACTCTATGTATTTCAGATGGTTACAAATATTAAATTAAATGATTTTCAAGATTATTATTTAGATCATAAATTATTTTTATTATCAAAAAATACAGATTTGAGGATATGGGATATTTAATTATTTTAGTAGTGTGGCATGAGTCAATATTAGACCAGTACAACAGTTATACAGCTTTCATATTATCATGATTTATAGTATACGTACAGAAACATATATTTTACAACATATTTTTGTATACCATGATATACAAATTTCAAAACCATAACATTTAGATCATTCAGATATTCAGTATTCAGATATTCAGATATTACATATTATTTAGATTACGTAGTATATTCAGATCAGCTATTACAATGTTATGGTTATTTAAGTAGAAATAGAATCATGGTAAAATAGTAAGATATATATATATACAATATCAAATGCTTGATGAATTAGTTCAGTCAGCAGAGCACAGTACCGTAGCTATTTCATATCGGAGTGCAACCACATATCTCAGATAGTGTGTAGATTTCAATCAACCATGCCTTGGAGGGATTGTAGACTCCCTAAGGGCCTGCGTGGAGGTAGCCGGTTTGACAGTGAGGAGGTCAGTTACCATGCCTTTGGAGGGATTGCAGGATTCCCAGTATTCTGGGTTAAGGAGTTCGGTCTGATGATTGATAGAGTTTCAGTTGACTTATCCTGGTAGGCTAACTAGTGTTAAGTCCCGCCTATAAGCCGCACAACCCTATCATGAGGTGTTAAATCATGACATACAATTTTCGAGGGAAGTTTCACAATTATATATATATATATATATAGATTTACATAAATCACTAGACTTATCTATAGATTATAAAAGTATGATTAAATAGTAAGTTCAGAAACAGTTGTATCTTAAACCACATAGGTGTGAGTTAAACAATACTATATTTTACATGTAATCTCAATTTAAGTTAATTGTCAGTATATTATTCATGTAAACTTAGTAGCCACACACTAGTGATAACATATTTCTTCTTACTGATAGTTGTCCCATCCCAGTAATTTAACATTTTTCAGGTGATCCAGCTAGACGAGCAGATCAGGTTTAGAGATAGAGAGGTCATATACACTACCTTGTCTGTAGGGTAAGTGTTTTCAAGGGGATGTATTTTTGAATAGCATTAAGTGGTTTTTGGTAGTTATTACTGGGAAGACGTGTAGTTGTGTATTTATGTTTTAGAGATAATACTAAATATTGGTATTGTAACAATGGTTGTAGAGTTTTATGTTTTTCGCTGCATAGGTGTTTTCTAGTAATTATTATAGGGGTATGATAGTAAATGATTATCAGTCTATATATACTTGGAAAAAAAATGGTATGATTTTTGAGGTCGTTACATTTGATCTTTGAAAAATAGCAAGCATAAAAAGTAGAGGCCTTCAAGCAATATATATAAACTTGAATATATGCTTAAACCTTTACAAAATTACCTTAAGAAAAAGAAGCCTTTGAAGTAATTTTCAAAGTGAAAGAGTAGGAGAAATATGAAATTTAATGTACGAAGGGGGTATGAAAAATGAGGAAAAAACAAAGAATGTGTAGATATGCTCTCACGATGCTTCTCCTCAATTTTTCAAGTTTCTTTGGCTTGTATTTATAGGCAAAAACCAAAACTAGCCATTTTATGGCCGTTAGGGGTATTAAAATATGATTTAATTTGAAAACTAGCCATTAAGAAGCTTTCTGTGCAGACACCCTTCCGTTTTTTGCCCATAATATTGTCTATACCACTCCAAATTGAATGTTCTTTGTATCAAAAGAAAGGTAAGGGAAAAACCCACAAATTTTATGTTTAATACTTTTTAAGATAAGAAATTATGGACTGAGAAACATGCCCATCAATGAGATGATAGAAACAAGATGGGAATTTTTTTGCTAAGGACACCTTTTAGTGTTTTGACCATAACGTTTTATATACAACTTCAAATTGAATGTTCTTGGTGGCAACATAAATCTAAGAGAAAGTTCCACAACGTTCATGTTGAACATGTTTTAAGATGAGAATGGATTGATCTAGAAAATTGCTCATCAATGAGAGGGAAGAAACATGAAGGGGTCTTTGAAAAGCTTGCTTTGGACTTTTTCATTTCAAAAAAAAAATAAAAATTTGCACTTGAAAAAATTTTTGCACATTTGTAAAATGATTTTTCATGAAATATAAAGTACCTAAGGTTAGTCTAAGGTCAAGTATGAGCTTCAAATTAAATCATAAGATGCATGTACAATAAAACCTAATTAATTATTACAAAGTCTTCAAGCTTGCTCTCATGATTCCAATGGATTACGCCGATTGGTGCAAGCTTGAAGTGCATTTCCAGCTTCAATTATGCATCCTTCACTTGTGTTTCAAGAATTATAAACATGTATATTCACCAAGTACACAAGTGAGATGTTGTTGTTTGTCATAATCAAAATAGGGATCAGACTCAAAAAGTCAACATCACATATGCATAGAAGAACTGCCCTAGATGGATAAACAAACAACATCATGAATTAACCCCGTATGGCCAGGTTGTGCGGCTCGAAGATGGGACTTAGACATAACTGGCCTAACCAGACTAAGTCAACTATATCTGTATCTATATTTGTATCTGTAACGACCTACTTAATTTTCATATTATTTTTTTTTTTACACTATGACCTATAACATGCTCTGATACCATTCTGGGAGTAAACCCAATCATTAGCCTAAGCAGTGAGAAGCAGAAATCATATAGACATAACCATATAAAAATATATATACAATACCAATACTAGAGTACTAACATGTTTCCCCAAAATATACACATATGTCTGTTTCCCAAAATACGCTCAACTATATTGGGATATACAAAAATCCTCCATAATACTCACTTCATTGACAGGTCACTACTGAAGTCCCTCTATCTACGAGTCTCGTCTGCTCACCTACCTGGATCACCTGAAAAATGATTCAACACTGGGATGAGTCAATGCTCAGTAAGACGAAATATGCTATTACTAGTGTGTGGCAAATGAGCTACAGTATTATGAAAATTTGTTTTCATATAATCATGTATAATTGGATACGTAAGTACAGTATAGGTAATAAAATACACCACCCTTTCCATGTTGCTTAACATAATAGTATTGTAGGTTACTATTCAAAATACTTCTAGTGTACATAAATATGTTCCCTGTTTCTGTAAATCTATACATACGTAATAGTAACTGAAAACTTTCCCTATGGATAACTGTGTGTTATGATTTAACCCCTCATAACAGGGTTGTGTAGTCCATAGGCGGGATTTACCCTGACTGGCCAACCAAGAATAAATCACTATACTCCGTCGGTCTGATTTGCCCACCTCAACCCATATCTGATGGGGAGCCTGTCCACGTCAAGGGCCTAGGTGATCGACTTACTACCACGTATTATCTAAATAGGTGGTTGCACTCATAACGTAACATAATATCTGTAACAGCGGTACCGTGCTCTGTAACTGCATAGTCCAACAGGGTCTGATATTATATAGTATATTTCTATATACCATTATCTGATTTACCATGATTCTGAAATAACTGTAATAACCATGATACTGCATAAACTGTAACTGTAATACATACGTCATGGTAGTGAGAACTGTATAATCATAACACTGATAACTATATAATAATAATATTGAAATTCGTATAATCATGGTACTAAAATTCGTATAATTATGGTACTGAAATTTGTATAATCATGGTACTGAAATTCATTAAATCATGATACTGAAGTTTGTAAAACTTATCTCCGTACTATACTCATATTCTCAAGTCACACCATACTTTAATACATAATATTCATAATTTAATAAATTGTATCATATTTAAAAATATCTAACATAGCATATTTCCCTTACCTGACTACTGGAAAGCCTCTATGGTATACTGGCCTAACACTCATAGGGCCTCTTACATAACACCCTGAAAACAACATTTGCTAGAATAGAATATCAGTATTTTTTCACCTATATCATTTCCTATAACTATGAGAAGGCCAAAAATGGGCTAAAATGTCTTACCCTGAATTTGGGATGAAATACAACTTCGTTTCACAAACGATCCACTCTGGAAGACTTGCAGAGAACTTCGCCAGGAGCGTCGTGGTGGCTTCGGATCGTCGATCCGGTGTCTGGCGGGGCTGAAAATGAAGAGAGAAGTGAGAGGATCAGTAGGAGAGAGAGAGGAGAGAGAGATCGCTGTGGAAATGTGAAAAAAATATAATTTTTCACTACTTATAGGGCCAGATTCATTGACAAGATACGTCACCTCATCGACGAGTCCTTCATTAAATTCGTTGACAAAACCCTGTATTCGTCGACGATATTCAGAGCAGCCCATCCTTCGCTCGGTAGTTTCTCGTCAATGAAATCTTGTCTTTGTCGACGAGGTCCTGAAGACCTTCATCAACGAAATCCTGTATTTGTTGACAAATTTCCTTATGCACTCATCGACGAACCCCTGTATTCATCGACGAGTCCTGGAAGTTCCTTGAAATTATTATTATTATTTATTATCTCCAAAATGCGATGTCGTCGACAAAGTCTACTACCTCCTTCTATTCCTGTTTCCATTTTCCTCCCTCTTTATTATTAAAATAATATTATTCTCCGGGTCACTACAAGATCTATGTTTGTAAGTCCGATTTGCCTACCTAGCTGGTCAGGACTTGAGGGGATAACTCTACACTTCAATGGCCAAATCGACTGTATACCACCAACACTCTCAATAGTGTCACTGCACTGGTATTTATGAAGTTACGGTACAATACTTAGCTATGGTCCATCAGGGTTTTTAAACCATATATTGCGATTTCTAAAACCATAAAGTAGCATAATTTCATTTCACAAACTCAGTATAAATTGTAAAACTGTAATTCTGTATATAAATCTCTGTAATACTATAACTCTGTATAAATCGTTTATCATACTGCTGTTCTATATAGAACGTTGTAACTCTGTATAAAATGTTGTACTGTAGTTTTGTATAGAACGCTATAACTTTGTATAAAATCTATCTCATCATAATTTTGAATGGAAATATTGTCATAACATTATTCTGTATTAAAGTCTCTCTCTCTCTCTCTCTCTCTCTCTCTCTCTCTCTCTCTCTCTCTATATATATATATATATATAATCATAAAAGCTAACATATTTAATTACGCATAATATTCCAACTCATGTCACACAGTTTGAGTGATAATTTATACTATAATATTTTGCTGAAAATACTGGTATAAACATCTCTCAGGTTTTACTCCACTCAATAACCCATCTTTTTTACCTCAAACATACATATATAATATTTTAGAAATCACATATTATAATTTAATCAGTTAAATTACTAAAACGCTTGACATAATCTATTCCCGTTACCTATTTACTGAGGAAGTGCTTGCTAGAATCCTAAACCGGCATGCAGCATTCGGAGCACGAAATCCTATAATCATATATTTTAGTTTAATCAACTAAACCACAGAATAATAACTATTTTTTAACATCCCTAAGCTCACCATTCCCATTAACCGGTTAAACTCTAAAAACAACTGACATACTTTATTTTTCTTGCCTTAGCCCTGGAGTGGTGGTTATTCCCCAAACGGCTAATCTGCTCTGATTAAACTGCAGAGAATCGATGCTGAGATCCCGAAACAATGTTTGCTACTCGATTCGGGCTTAAAACTAACGAGAAATCGAAGAGAGAGAGAGAGAGAGAGAGAGATAGTTTCGTAGCCTAGAGATAGAGAGAGTGTGAGAGTTATGATTTTTATAAATAAAAAAAATTTGAAACCTTTTTTATAAGTTGTTGTCCCAAGGGAAATCGTCGATAGTTTTCCTGAAACTGTCGATGGTTTGTCTTTTTAACCAAACTATTTTCAACTATTTTACCATTGCTTGGCCTTGGTAAATCGAAACTGTCGACGGTTTTCCTGAACTTGCTAAAACCGTCGATAGTTTGGCCTCACCAAACCATACACACACAAAATCGTTGAAGGTTTTCCTGAGACTCACTAAAACCGTCGACAGTTTGATCCTGTATCAAACTATTTTTCCCTTTTTCTTTAATTTTTTTATTACTTCTACTTTTCTGGTCTCTACAATTGAGTTAGTTTTCATTGAGATTAGTCCGTGTCTATGGGAGTTTTGTGCAGCTCATAGCGATTAGTAACAAACAAGAGTGCTAGAATCTTTTACTAGTGTCCATGATGGCATTGCGGACAACTTCCAACACACTCTTGACTCACTCGCATGAAAGGCCTTTTTTGCACTGTAGTTTAGCCTTCAGATAGACAAGAACTCCTCCTAGCTTAACGAGCACATATTTTTATTTGTCCAACTCTATTGAAATAAGGCTAAAAGACATTTGTGCATCACCATTGATACATCTGAATATTTCCCCCTAAAGATTCTCCCATTTCTCTCCTTCCAAATTTCCCAACGTATGACCGGCTATCAGAAATGCAGGTTTGACATTCTGAGAAAACCCTAGTGTCTAAAGAATGGCACAGAACACTGAAGCCAAATTGAGATCACCCAACGAAGATGCAATCTTTTTCCATATTGGTGTATGGATTAGCCTGCTAAAAAGACAGTGCGAAAAGATATAATCTACTCCTTCATTATCCTTCTTATGCGGTGGCACATTAAGACCATTGTCCATCCTCTTTTGCAGATTATCAGCCGTCAAAATTTTATTTTTGACCGCCAACCAACAAAAGATACTAATCTTTGAGGGGACAAGAGTGTTCCACGCCATTTTTATAGGCACCCTTAAACTAGACCATGAATCCTTGCGAGAGAGAAATTTATAAAGATTAGCTACCGAGAAAACTTAAGAACTAGTAAGACCCCATGAGTAGGAGTCTATTATCACAGTTGTTAACTGTTGTTGCTATTATCATATTTTCCTATTTAAATCATTATATTTTTTATAAAAAAATTATTTACAAAAAAAAAAAAAA
Organism: Malania oleifera; assembly: GCF_029873635.1. Classification (NCBI taxonomy): domain Eukaryota; kingdom Viridiplantae; phylum Streptophyta; class Magnoliopsida; order Santalales; family Ximeniaceae; genus Malania; species Malania oleifera. The sequence continues at coordinate 8,222,476 of NC_080417.1, forward strand.
ACAAACAAAGGGGTTAATTTCTTTTTGGAGTTTTTGTCTATTATTTTTTTGGGTTATCCATTTACATATGTTATTTGTTTTTATTTTTGACAATTATTAAAAAAAAAAAAACCATTAATAAACTATTGAGTTGGTTCAAGTTGTTGGATCAGTGGATCAAATTGATGATGCTGCATAATAATATATGTTGTTTATATGTATGTATATATTTGCCTTACAAAAAAATTACAGTATGAATATTACAAAGGTATTTTGATTAAAATCAACTAAATTAGCCAATTATAGCAAAAATTAATCACTCAACTATGTTAATAAAATTTATATTACTTTTCTTATTTTCCTTAGAATTATTATTAATTATAATAATTTCTAGTAATGCATGTACATAATTTACTCTATATTCCAATGGACTTAAGACAGTAGTATATGCCACTATAAGATTTCCTATCGGAGTTCCTAATTTTGAAACAGTAAGCTACCAAAACCAATGCCCCTTTTTATATTTTTGAGTAAAGGAACCAAGTTCGCCTGCTTGACAATGTATGGTATTGGTAAGTTGCAAAGTAAACCAACGGCTCATTAACTAGAATCTGACTAACTTTGTTTGAGCAAGTAAATTTTTAGCAAATAAATAAAAACATAAAGAAGGATCTGAGTCTCCAGATGCCTTTCAGACTTGTATCATTGGACATTGGAGTTAGGCAAATAAAAAAATTTGAAGCACCCTCACACGGCACACAATTCCAACATGGTCAAGGTACACCTGCAGCAACCGCACGGACTAGCTTTGACTATACCATTTATAAGTATATATATGGTTTTGTGGATGACAGAATGGCCCTGGACCCTTAATTCATGTAACCCAAACCAAATGGCCCCATCCCATTTAGGTTAAAAGCACAATACAATTGCCCAACCGCAGGGCTACACCCCGTTCCTTCACAGAGGTTTCCTCAAGCACTACCGCATGAGGAGCAGTCGATGACCACCCCCACACCATGTATGAACAAAGCTAGCTATAAATCATCATTAGCTGTCTCCAGGAAAGACCCATTGCAGAAAAAGAAGAGAAGATTTTTGTGTACCCCAAAAGCCCTGAAGATTACAGAAAAGGACCTCCAAATCAGGGGCACTGGCCCCTCCGTCCTCCCCCTCCCCACTTTGCCACCTACCACAGATAGTTGATTTCTTACTTTTATTTTTCATTCCACTGCACGTACACACTTTGAAAATGGATAAACCAGTCATCAATATCACCAAACTCCCTTCCCTTTTCTATAATCATTTTTGCTTAACCTTAGGGCGGCCATGCTTAACTTTATATATATATATATATATATATATATATATATATATATATATATATATGTATGACTTGACTTGGAGTTAAGACTGAAGTCTGTATGTGCTTTTTAAGATTAACATTTTCTAAGATTAAGAATGTGAGCGCAGTAGCTCACTTGGAGAATCAGGTAGCTAAAAGCCTAAAACCATAGGCGGTACAAATTGTTTTCTTTACTTCCTCGTATTCTCTTTCCTTTAAGGAAGTTTCAAGTCGTTGCTCGTCTCTTTCCCTCTAATGAAGTAACCTTTACAAAATAAAATTATTTATTTGATTTTGTGGGCTTTAGCCTATGACCCATATAATTAATTGCATGCAGAGATGTGTGGGTATGGAAGCGCAACTAAAGCAAATTCCATTATGGATCGAAATATTTTATTTATAAATTAATATGCCCATAGATATTTTTTTTTTTTAAAGTAAGGTCAAAAACATTTTCAATAGTTAAAGTTTTTTATATGATATATGAAGTATGAATAATGTAAATTATTTTACAGAATAAAAAAATTCTTTTAAAAGTAAGGTTGAACGCTATTAAAATAATTTTACTAACATATCGAAAGCCAATTTAACCAAAATTAGATAAAGTGAATTCTGAATGTTTAGAAATTAGCGTTTGAAAATGAAAGAAATTTTTTTACAGTGCTAAGAAATAGGGATGTCAAGCAAAAGCCATTACATGAAGTGAATTGGGTAATCAAAAGATGTCTAGTACTGAATTTCTGCTCCTGTCAATGGGTAGATCCATCTACTTGAGTCATTCATGTGGTCCCCTGATTCCAAGGCCAATATGCTCATTTGTTTCATTTCTTCCTCAAGAGTGACTTGATTGCCCTTTTGAAAGGTCTGATTCATTGGCGGGACTTCTACCCCCCACTTGGTACTTACTCTTCCTGTGCGCCTCTCGATTCGGATTATTCTTTTTTCTTCTGCCTTCTTCTTATGGTCAGCTAAAGTAGGAGTATATCCGATGCCGTATCTCTCATTCATGCCTTCTGGTAACAATGGCATTGCGATGCCCTGAAGATACTTCCCCAACCCTTTTCCCGGGCAAAACCTTGATTTAATCATTTCAGCGGCCACCATGCGCGTGGAAGAAGAGATCCGAGGTTGAGGGATAAAAGATCCCTCCATTATAGTAATGACGTTGATGATCTCAAATGCTCGGAATGAATCTTCATGGGCTTCTTCAACTGCTTCCACATAGGGAGTGGAAGAAGGTTTAGTAACCATTATATCGGTTTCTCCATAAACACATACCAGTTTATCCCCTACTACAAATTTCACTCGCTGATGCAAAGAGGAGGGAACTGCCCTAGTATTATGTATCCAAGGCCTTCCCAAGAGACAACTGTATGAAGGCGTAATATCCATGAATTGAAAAGTGATATTGAAGGTTACGGGTCCAATCTGAATAAGGATGTCAAGCGACCCTACTGACTCTCTTCGTGTCCCATCGAAGGCACGCACCACCAAATTGTTTGGTATCACATAAGAAGGGTCAATGGGTAACCTTTGCTGTGTAGTCATTGGCATAACATTGAGGGATGATCCATTATCTATCAGGACTCGAGACATCATATGATCCTTACATTTGGTGGATATATGCAGCGCCTTGTTGCGCCCCTAGCCTTCTGGCGGAATTTCTTCATCAATAAAAGTGATGTAATTGGAGGTTGGTAGACTTCCGATCACATGATTGAATTTATCAACGCTGATATCTTGGGGAATGTAGGCTTGATTTAGGACTTTAAGTAACGCCTCCCGATGGGTTTCTGAATTTAGTAGAAGTGACAAAACAGATATGTGAGCCGGCATTTTCTTTAGTTGGTCCACAATGTTGTACTCGCTATGCTTTATTATCTTCAGGAATTCTTCGGCCTCTCCATTAGATATTGGACTTTTCACTGCCCTGTCTGGTTCCCCTGCATTCTGTCGATTTGTTTTAGAAGAATCTGGCATATACACCCTACCACTTCGAGTTATCCCTTTCACCCCTGCTATATTGCTGGTGCTTCCTTCGACATACGCTTCACATTCATATTTCCAGGGTACTGCTTGGTTACTCTTGTATAGGAATGGCCTGGGAGTAGAGATCACCAAGCAAGCTGGCGATTCCTGTGTGGGAAGAGCCTTGTTCATGGTAGGTATGAATGGTTGATTAGTGCACTGATGATATACCGGCCTGTTTTCCCCAATGACTGCAATCTCTCCACTTTTGCGGGTACAACCAATCTCTATAAACTTGTTATCCACCATCTTTTGCAAAAACATTCTAAAAGTTACACACTTTTTCACAGATCTTCCTTCTTTACTCTGACATAAACAAAGTGCATTAGTGGGGCAAACAGCCTCTTGCCCTATCCGACCTGCCGCAATAAGTTCATTGAACACCCAATCTAAATACATTTTTTCAAAATCCACCTCATTCGTCCCTTCTTCTATCATTCTGACATTGTTACCCCCATGATTGGGCAAAGGGTTCCCTTGAATTCCTGGTTGTTTATCATCAAATGCTAGCCATACGGCTTCTCTTAGTGTTTGAACCTTATTTTTGAATGCCCAACAACGTTCAATAGTGTGCCCGGGAGTGTTAGCGTGATATGCACACTTGGCTTCGGGGTCATACCATTGTGGAAAAGGTGCCGTAACAACCGTTCCAGGAATGACTGAAACTAAGTTCCTCTCCATCAATTGTGGGAATAATTCTGAGTATGTCATTGGAATAGGATCTATCCTTCTCATATTTCTCTGGATGCCTCTATCATGAGTTCGCATATTCGGTTGGGCGGGCATGGCCCCGGAAGGAACAACTTGGGGTCTACCTCCCGTATGAACTGTCTGATTGACAAAGGGCTCGAAAACAAAATTCCTCCTAGCCCCTTGGCCATGCTCTCTTTGATATTGTTGTCTTTGAACCATCTGGACCTCTTCTTCCTTTTTCTTGCTTGTCCACTTCTTGCCTAGACCAGTCTCTGTACTAATACTTTTAGTTCTCCCGACTTTGATGGCCGTCTCAATCCTCTCTCTGATAGAAACAATGTCCATGAAGTCATGGGGGGTTGCCCCTAGGAGATGCCCGAAGTAAGGATCTTTCAAAGTATTCACAAATAGGGAAATAGCCTCCCTATCTTCCACCGGAGGATTGACTTGGACAGACATGTCCCTCCACCTATATGCATATTCTCTAAATGTTTCGGTGGGCTTCATTTGCATACTCTGCAAGGTCATACGATCGGGTGCCATTTCTATAACATGGCGGTATTGAGCTATAAAAGAATTAGCCAGATCTTTCCATGTGCAGATCCGAGTCCGATCTTGTTGAATACACCACCTGATAGCTACCCCTGTCAAGCTGTCTTGAAAGCAATGCATCATTAGTCTCTCATTATCGGAATGGGCAGCCATTTTTTGGCAATACAGGCGCAGGTGAGTTCGAGGACAATTAGTTCCATTAAATTTTTCAAAATCTGGTACTTTGAATTTTGGTGGCAGGGTGACCTTTGGCACGAGGCACAAATCATTGGGATCTATAGAGTCGAATGTATTGGATCCTTCAATAGCTTTCAGACGTTCCTCTAGTACATCGTATCGACGTTCAGTTTCAGATCTGTTCACCCCCAAATCAGAAGCTACTAATGGGGGAGTCCCCACTACTGGAAACCCCTGTGCTAGTATATTAGGGATGAACGGGGGTATACTTGGCATTGAACCCTCCATAACGCCAGGTAGTGGAACTGACGTTTGTCCACGTACTAGGGTAAACCTTGGAGGATGAGTAGGATCCATATCTGTCTCCGGATCATTCTGCACTGCTTTTCCTTTGTTCATCAACAATTCCAGGATCTTGCTCATTTTTTCATTCAATTCTTCTTGTCCTTGCTCTATGCCCAGGACTCTACCTTCCAATTGTTCACTCATTTCTTTTGCCCTTCTCCTGGTATTGTATTGATGCGTGACAGTCTCAATGTTGCTTGCTTAGATGAATTCTATCGCTAGGCACTACAAACCAAAACTTTCCCTTTTTAGAATCGTGAATGCATAGATATGAATGCATGAAATGCAATGGTCTTTTCAAGACATGTGTAAATTTCACAAATATGAAACATATGTATGCAACCTAATGTACTCCAATCAAGGTTCATGGAAGAGATCATCATCATCATTTTAGAAAATAAAATCTGCTTTTCATTAATAGAATCCTTTCATACAATAACAAATCCAACTGAATATTAAATCAAAATCTGCTCATGATTGTACAATCTCTGCATTTTGCTGTGTCGACTTTTTATGCAAAGCCCGAAACTTGGCCTCCCAGTAGCCCGCTTTCATTATGCACGGCTCAATCTTTTCTAGTACTTGATTATACTTGCTTCTCTGCTCATCCCCCTGCCTCTCCAATTCTTGTATATAGAGCGATTTATTTTTAACTTCGGTATGGGCATCTTCTAACATTTGAGATTTCTGTCCAAGTGCTGCTCGAAGTCTTCGTCTTTCCTTCCTTAGAGCCACGACCTCTTCTTCTGATTGTATGTACCGAATCCTTTGTCACTTGATTTCCTTGCGATAGACAGAGACTAGAGCCTCCTTTTGCTGATTCCCCACTTCTGCTCTTGCATCTCCCTTTTCTACTGGGCATGGATCCCCTTGTGGCTTCAATTGTATGCACGCGCTTGGTGATTTAACATGCTTAATAACAACTTCTGGGATTCTTTTGAGTCGGGGGTTTACTCGGTTTTCCAGCCATACTTCATAATTTCCTTGGACTGTGGTAATTCCATCACCTGGACCTATTAGGTGCACATGTTTCCAAGCCACCATGAACTTTCTAATTTGATCTTGAGTGTCTCCTACTTCATATGCGAAGTCCGAGTCGGCTAATCTGTGAGTCATAGGCACAAACTGAGACGCTCCCACTTGCCTTCTTGCCAACAAAGGAGCGTATGCTATTCCTCCCCATGGACCTAATAACGGGACCCACGGGAAGTTTCCACATCGATACATCATGTCGGAATGGTTCATCCATGGAGCTTGCCAAACTAATCCCAACTCCCTCAGTTTATGATAAACCAACATTTTTGTGTTCATTCAGATTAGCCTTGCTCCTTTGAATATTCTGCTGGCCTCAAGCTAAAGGGGATTCGATCACTGAAAGGTGTTACGATACCCGGAAGCCCCTTGGTTACTTGGCAGGTGACTGGCAAACCATCCAGACATAGAGTAATGAACGCAACATTTTAAACGTCGTCCTGACCCTTTCCTGGCATTTGTTAAGAGTCGAAAAGGTTTCTTCCCAGGAACCGGATATAGCCCCATTCGTACTTGTGCCACAAACGAAATAGTAGATCTATCAAGGTTTAGTTCTTTGGGAAAATAATGGCCATATAATGGCCAGCTGCGAATGCAAATATGTATCTTGAACCTCTTTCACCTTTTTATTCTCTCTTTCCCCAACTTTCAAGCATTCCAAGTGATCCTTTCGTTTCCCTGCTCCGTTCGTGAATCTTTGACCCAGCAAGGTTTATACAACTCCCGTGCTAAGGAAATCCTGGAATCATGCACATAAGTTTGCGTAGGGTGATCGCTGTTTCATCAAATGCAGTTAGCGAGGAGTACTCTTCAATTGTAGGACCATGTCGATTCCATCTATCGTAAACATTGTGTACGGAGGGGATTCCAGAAGTCCACCAATGCCTTCACCATCGGAAGATTCACCGTTATGTGTAACAAGAAACCGATATGGCCATATACTGTGAGAATTTTAAACGGCGTTGCGGGGTCCATCCTTCCACATAGTTTTAGTTCCTAACCCGGAGTTGGACCAAGTATATAAGCACACTTTGCAGTAATTCCACTTTTGATTCTTCGTTCAAGCTATCTCCCCACTGCTTTTGTTGTCTTTCAGAATATAACTGTACTACGGACTCAGTTTCCTGATAAACAACAGTGTCCTCCATAACTGAATCTGATCTCTTCCAGAAACATTGGGAAAGTAAATGGGATGCCTATAGGATGCAATATGTTAGCACATTATCATATAATTCAAAAGCAAAAATTAAGATGTGACTACCAACTTATCGGAGATGATTATGTCTGCATGTTTATGAAATTGAGCATGGGATGCATGATTATGAGATATGTGAATGCATAAGTATTTAATGCATGACCATGGGATGCGATGTGTATTTATGTATGGGAGTACTTAGTGCAAAAATATATACAAATAGGATATGAACATGTATGCAACCTATTGTGCGTGAAATTATGCATGAAAGCATGGATGCAAAGTAACCTAACTAGCATTCTAGGAAAAGTTCCACTAATGAAAATTTTCAAGATTACGACAATCATTGATGGGCCACAATTTCAATTCAATTCTTCTCTCAATCATTCTTTTTCTTGACGAAGGTCCATGTACCTCAGATTCTATGAAGGGTCAAATTATGATTTGAGGTTGGGGTTGACCCTGGTTAGTCAACCCACTGAATTTGTTCAGTATGGGCTTGTGGACTTCAATGTGCACTTGGGCCTCAAGTATATTAAAATATGGGCTTCAATATATTTCATGATGGGATCAGGCCCTAGTTTTAAAAGGATGTGGGCTTAGATTTGCTTAGAAAAATGTTGGCCCATTTTTTAGACAATAGGGCCGAAACCCACTTTTGAAATCTAGGTTTTAACCTTTTTGAAAATCAGGCCTGGGCCGAGTTTTTACTTAGGAAAAGGTCGGGCCTGGGTTTGTTTTTAAAGAATTGGGCCCAAGTTATTTGAAAAGGGTTGGGCCGGATTTTTAGGTAATAGGACCTAAGCCCATTTTTGAAATTTGAGTTTATTTTTTTTTTTTTGAAAATCAGGCCTGGGCCGAGTTTTTGCTTAGGAAAATGTTGGGCCTATACTTGTTATTTCTCAAAAAATTGGGCCCGAGTTATTTGAAAAGGGTTGGGCCAACCCATATTTTAAAATGCTTGGGCCAAGTGCTTCATTTTTTGAAAGGATGGGCCATGGTCTCATTATTGGGCTTTTTCAAAATACTGGCTAAGTAGTATGTATGGATGTCAAATGTATGATATAATGCAAAGTATCTTATAGCTTATATACAACACACTATACATGGAGAAGGATGTGGCTCCTGTCCCAACCCATTGTAGGTACACCTATTTTATAGGGTTTCTTCATGGCTCTATCCTAATTAAGGGAAAACTATGGACAATTACGTGTGGGTAGGCTTTAATCCCTATTGACAAAAAGGTCCCCAATTTGAAATTTCATCCTCCCCCATAGAGGTCCGGACAAAACTCGCATTGAGCGGGGTGGTTCGCGGGTCCCATCAAGCTTAAGTTACGAAGGGACAAACGCTATTACACCCCTATCTAATCTTAGCAGGTAAAGCTAGGGTATAGAGCGTGAGAGTGTGTGAATTCAAACTTTAACCTAATCCCGCTATCCCCACATTTATTCACATGCTATAAAGAATATGGAAGCAAGATATCTACCATTAATGTATTTATTCACAAGATATGGAAACATATTATCAGCCATTAACATGTTGATTCTAAAAAATTTGGAAACAAAAAATAAGGAAACAAAATATTTATGATTAGTATACAAAATATCTATAATTAATATGCTTATTCACAATATCTACAATTAATATGCTTACTCAGAATATTTAGAAACAAAATATCTACAATTAATGCTCAACAAATTAGGAAACAAAATATTTTTAATTAATTGAGGTTTTTTACAAATTATGGAAGTAAAATATTTACAATTAAGTAAAGTTATTTACAAATTACAATATTTACAAAATAAGGAGTAATTAATAGATTTATTAAATTTAAACTTGGGATAATTTTCAATTAATTAATGGCTCGACTCTCTAGGTCCCTAGCGGAGCCGCCAAGCTGTCGCGATGTCCCGAGAGCGCGTGTGCCCCCGGCGACGAAATTAAAATCAATTTTAATATTTTCATATAAAAATATGGTGCAGGAGTCGCCACTAACCTTTAGTGCGGTTAGAACACATGATTACTACCCCGTTAGGGGTAGAATCGGTCTACATTACCAGAGTTAGGTTCGGGAGTTCGGTTACGCGAGGGGAAGGTACAAGCACCCCCTACGCGCCCGTTCTTACGAACGGTACCTAATTAATTTAAAATTATCCCTAAGTTAATCTAATAATTCTTTAAATTACTCTTTTTTTATGAATTTATAAGTACATGTAAAAAATAAATAAATAAATAAATAAATAAAATAATAAATAAATAAAGATAATATATATATATATATATATATATATATATATAGATATTCCCTCAGAGCTTAGGGTACGTGATGCCCAAAGGCTCATACCCTCGCAATAAAATCATAGGGATAAAAATCGAAAATAATTTACAAAAATACACTCCCAGATTTTGAAAATAGTATAGAATTTTTAATAAGAAAGTACTAATATAGGAGGTTTTAACATATATTAATAAGATAATAAGTGAAGATATTACGCTATTGCTAATAATATTAATAATAACACATATCTACTAAAATATTACGAGTACTAAAATAAGTAATATAATACCATATACCATGTGCATTAAGATCATAAATACATATTATTACTTAAGATGTTATATTACTGAATTATTACCCAAAAATACTCAAATTACTAAATATAATTACCTAGAGTCCTAAGTTACTAAATATATTGCATTATTACTAAATATGTAATTGCCTAAAACCCTACTTTACTAAATATGTATCATTACTCAAAGTATTACTTTTATTACTAAATATGTAAAAACCCTAAGTTACTATATGTAGATATTATTTATTAAAATAACTATTATAGCATTAAAATTCCACAACAATATTATAAATATGAAAATAAAATAAAATAAAATTTCAATCGTATACAAGAAATGAACAAATAATAAATAATAATGAACATACATATGTACGCAATAACAAAATAATAAACCATAATAAATAAATAAATATATATATACATGTATACACTAATGGTTATATTACTAGTAGCGCCCTCTTTTTTTTTATAGTAACACTAACCATGGTAAATATGAACACACAATCAAAAATATACACAGTATATATGGAAACAAAAATTGTTGAAACTAAGGAAATAAACTTATAATTAGATTATGGAAACCAAATATCCCTAAAATCAGTGAATTATCATACAAAGGTAAGCAAACAGTCAAATTATGAAAATAATATAAAATTAATATGAATATTCGATACACTCATGGAAAATTATCAAATCGAAAATTGGTATAGAACCCTGAAAATTAATATGCTACCCATGAAATAAATACTAAATGTGAATGATGATAACCCTACATGTGAACATTAATTACGGCAAAAACCCTAAATAGCTCCAAACAATATGGATGTCAAACAAGGACTCTCTTAATTAAATAATTACAACAACTATTCCCAAAACGTATTAAACATGCAATAATAACATGGACTACTCAACGAATAAAATGAAATTAAAATTTAAATGTTCAAACAAATTCCAACTATAAAAATTTCTACACTCAAGAAAATTAACTTATATGAATAATACAATCAAAACATACCCTGAGTACCAAAAATTAAAATAACTATAAAAATCATAAAAACCTATATACCTGCATACGCAAAGAAGAAAAAAAACAAAAATCAAGACATTAGATATTAGGACAAACCAAAACTAGCAAAAATAACAATAATAATAATAATATTAACTAAATACTATAGTATATCAACATACACACATACATACCCTAAATATTACAGCAAATAATGCATTAATATACATATACTCATAGCCTAGATATAAATATTACTAAATACTACAACAAATATTATATTAATATATGCACACTAAATACGACCACAGATATTATATTAGTATGTACCCACATGCAAATAAAAGGAAAAGAAATAAAAATAATAATAATAAAAATAAAAAAAAAACTTGAACTTCAAGAATTAGAATAAAACCAATATACGTATATATACATAAACCCAATTAAATGTCTGATAAAAAATTTAAACTTTACCTGTACATGTATATATATATAGGCATATATATGTGCGCGTGTGTGTGTGGCTTGCATGAAAGGAGCTTACCACCCGGGATGAGTTGCTGCGAAGAGAAGGACTCGCTCCAGATGACGATGACGATGATGCCGGCTCCAACTATTCTCTCCAGCGATGAGGACCCAACCTACTTCCTTCTTCCCGTCGATACTGCCAAAGGTGACGACCCTGTGATCTGGCGTGACGGTGGTGTTCGGGAGACCACAGAGCTGGGTCGCCGGAGCTGTTGCTGCTGAGGGGCTTGGCCGTTCTTCTATTCTGGTCTGCGAGCTAGATTGGGTGATGGGAAAGGGTAAGATGTGCCGTGGCGGAGAGGAATGGTGGCTGGCCGGAGATGATGGGTTCGTCGGAAAAGGGGTGACCGTGAAGTTTTGGTGGTGGGCAGCGCTGGTTGCTCGGATGGCCTGTAGGGAGATGGCTGGAACAGTGGGGCTGGTTTGGTGGCTCTGTTTGAGCAGAGAGAGGTAAGGAGGGGTTGCTGTGTGGAGAGGATGAGGGAAGAAGACAGTGAACGCTGAGGGATTGCAGGGAATGAAAGAGAGAGAGTGATGGGGAAGGTGGAGTCGGCCGGGGATGAAGGCTGCCTGAGCGTGAGCACCGGAAAGTTTTCTTTTTTTATGGCTGTGCGCTCACCCGGCTCTGCTCTGTAGCGCCTCCAGCTCCCCCCTTTTATAAAATTTCAACCCTAAAAATTCCTTCTTCTCCTTTCCTTTTTCATTTTTATTCCCTTCATATTTTATGGTAATAATATATATAATAGTAATTCCTTCTTCTCCTTCCCTTTTTCATTTTTATTCCCTTCATATTTTATGGTAATAATATATATAATAGTAATGACAAAAATAACTAATAATAATAATAATAATACAGAAAATAATAATAATAATAATAATAATAATAATAATAATAAGATAAATAAATAATAGTAATAATAATAATGATAATAAAGATACTAAAAATAATAGTGGCAACAAAATAATAACAATAACAATAATAATAATAATAATAATAATAATAATAATAATAATAATAATAATAAGATAAATAAATAATAGTAATAATAATAATGATAATAAAGATACTAAAATAATAGTGACAACAAAATAATAACAATAATAATAATAATAATAATAATAATAATAATAATAACCGAAATAAATAATAACAATAATAATAGTAATAACAAAGATAAATAAATAAATAAAACAATAATAATAATAGTAATAATAAAGGTAAACATACTAATACTAATAATAATTAAAAATAATGTCAATAACAATGAAAATAATAAATAATAATAATAATAATAAACAATATAAATAGAAATAAAAATAAAAGTAATAATAATAATAATACTAATGAAAAATAATAATAATTAATATGATAATATTAAAAATAGTAAAAAAAATACTAATGATAATAATAATAATAAAAATAATAAAGATAATAATGAAAATAATAAATAATAATAATAATAATAAAGTACTATTAATAATACTAATGAAAAATAATAATAATACAGAAAATAATAATAATAATAATAATAATAATAATAATAATAATAATAATAATAATAATAATAATAGTAATACATATGTTGGGCCTGGGTAAAAATGGGGTGTCTACAGCTGTCTCAGGGGAGTTTTGTGGAGAATCTATATGGAATGTCTACCGCTCGATACCCAAGGACAGGCTGTGATGTCTGGGACATGTCAAAGGTCCTCTATGATTGTACAATGGGGTGTTTCAGAAGGTAACAGAGTAGACCTTCAGTTGTTAGTTTTGTTGAAGACTTTGTACAAGGGCTTTGGTTATATAAGGCTTGCAATAGCTTTTGTGTTTACAGTTATGAGATGGTCTTATTGGAAACCTAGGGTGAAGTCTTCGGGTGTTGTATCTACAACTGTATTGAGGTTGATGGTAGAAGTTGAAGCTGCCATCAGCAAGTTCAAGTAGCATTGCTTGGAGTTGGTGCATGTCTCCAAGTGCTAGAACGGAGATAGTCCCAACTGAACGTTCAGAATTCAAGGTCAAGCAGTCAGATATGTTTTCGAGTTCTCCTAAGGGACGTATAGTCGCCAAGGTGGAGATTGTTGTTTATGGTGTGGCTCTTATACTTCGAGAGTTTATAAACAAAGGGAAAAATATACGGATGTGGTCTTGGTGCAGGGCAGCAGCAAAGAGTCATCAACGAGTGGCCTTCTCTAGCTCATCGACGAGTGGTCGCTGGGCTACGAGAAAGAATTTAAATTTTGAATTTGAACGTTGGAATGGTTGGGTATTCGGAAGGAAACCTCCGAGGGGTTGTTATATATGTCATTATGGGCATATTCCAACATATAATAGAGTAAGAGAGAGTAAGAGAAGGAGAGAAGGTCATTGTATTGTAAGACTTTGATTTTCATAGTGAAATCTCTTGCCGATTGCTCCCGTGGATGTAGGTTTTGCCGAACCACGTAATTCCTAGTGTCATTGCCTTTATTATTACTCTCTTTATATTGCTATGGCTATAGAATGTCTTCTGTTTATGACCATTTTGTTTGTTACAAGTATGTATGTGTGATCCTTTATACAATGTTCATTCCGCTGCGCATTGTTGGGAGAGGCCGCCCTTATTTTTCGTAACATATACATGTTGGATGTCTCGAATTTGATTCTTGTAAGGGGATGAACAAGAATATAAAATTAGGACCCACTATAGGCTTATGATCGACTAAGAAAAGAAATGTCTCTAATTCCCTATCAATCTTCAAAAAATAAAACTCAAAGTAGTCAAATAGGTTGGTACCATTAATTTGATTAAGGTGAAAGCACGCATACTACATTTCTAACTCTATTAAAATTAGGTTGAAGTAGTAGTCATGTTCGTGATTTTTTTTTGTTCAATGGATTTGGTTAAGGGATTAATTCCCACTAGGTGAACAACATAATTATTAATTTTAACTTGTGCTCATAATGTGAAAGCTTATGGTTAAAAATCTAAGCTTAACTCACTTGTTTTCCACTAAGCAGTTCTTCCTTTTAATTTTCAAGGCTGGCTGGTGGCACATTGTCCATCATTGTTAAACTTAGTTATATGGGTGGATTTGGGGCATGGGCCTAGTGGCTCATAGCTGGGTAGTTGAATGTGACCATATCCCATAGGCTCAGTAATCTGGATTAAGTCCCATTAGATGGTGGGCACACAGTCCATTGGATAAATCATTTTATGATGCTAGTGTTGATAAGAGTGATGAAGATTTGTTTGATAGTGTCACACAAAACTATTGGGGAGCATGTGAAATACTTGCAATTCTATTTATTGACAATAGTGAAAAATGTGAAAAATAAAATTGATCAAAAATATTAAAATAATACAAAATAAAAGAAAGTCACTAAGCTTGTGTGATTTGGTTCTTGAAAGTAATGTATTGGATCATAACACAATAATAAAAACTAATGATATTAATTTTTTTTTTTTTAACTTTTCTCCCTTGAAGATAATCAAGAGAAGGTTACCTAATCCATAGACCTAATGTAGAACATGGTATTGAAGATTATGAAGTAGAATTAAGGAGAAGCAAGAGATACTGAAAAAATAAATAAATTTAGATATAAATATTATAATTTTTTGCTTGATAATGATCCTCATATTTATAGTGAAATGATATTTTCTCCTCATACTCCATTTTGGATAGAAGCCATTAATGAAATAGAATCAATTTTGTCTAATCATACTTGGGAATTAGTGGACTTGCCTCTATGTACAAAACCTATAGGCAGATGTAAGTGGACAATATTTAAAAAGAAATATGAACGTAATGAGTTTATTGATAAATGTAAAGTAGGCTTACTAGCTAAAGTTTACACATAAAAGAAAAATGTGGACTATGTTGACACTTCTAGCCTTAGTGGCTACATGAGTTTTATTTTCATGTTTTGATGATAACAACCCATTAGTGGTTCTGGGTGAACAAATATTTGCATGTTAACCTATGGTATATATAAACACAAATGCAAAGATTAAGTAAAATAGTAATAGGTTAGACATCATCAAAAAAGGGGAGATTGTTAGCCTTGGGGGTTACATAATCATAATTAATATGTTTTGACGATATCAACCTATTTATAGTTCCTAGTGCATTCCATCTTTACAGATCATGTTTAGTATAGTTTCAAGTAACATATACATGAAGGTACTCGATCAAAGGCAAAGATCACACCGAGTAGACGTCAAGTAGGAAAGATCAAAATGACACTCACTCAGAAGGACCCAAGCACAACCAAAGGAAGCTTAATTGTTGAATTATATGTAATGGGGGTTATGTGAGGTAGGAACATTTTGTAACTCTTGCAGTTTTGTTTCATGCCCGATTTCTGAGCAAAAGTTGAGCAATTGCACATGCATACTAGGACACATGAGTTTATAAGATTTCACTAAGTCATAAATTCAACTCTCATGGTTTTCAAGGATAAAAACAAAGAAGTTGACAAAAAGAATCTTATACTCAAAATATGTTTTCATAAGGGACAAGTTTTCAACATCTTGGTATTACAAACTTTTACATACTTTGTCCCAGTTTTGACAAAAGAGGTTTTATGTTCTAAAGACTCAAAAAAGTCAAGTATATTTTTATAAAGGACATACCAACATATAAGATATCAAAACAAGCTTTAAAATGTGTTTTCATACATAAAATATCTTATATTTAAAATAAAATTCATAAGGACATGTTTTAAATCATATTAGTGTTATAACATTTTATAAACTTGGTCCAGGTTGGGTTTAAAATCTCAGTTATGCACCTCTCAAATTTCTTGAACACCTTTCGGTATTTGGGGGCATAACTTTTGGTAGAAAACTCCAAAAAGGGCAAGCTTTGTGTTTATGGAAAGCCAAGAAAAAAATGCACAACTTTCATGTTGAATACTGTCAGAAAAAACCAGTTGACTGTTTCAAAAAACTATCAAAGGTTTGGTATGGTGATAGAACACCAACGGGCGAAAAATGGTTAGTTTTGAAAATAGTTTTTTAATTAAACCTCCCAACGGCCATATGACAGCTAGTTTGCCCCTTTGCCTATAAATACAAGTCCATAGATTTGATTATACATGGTTTTGGTGATTTTACAAGTTCATAGTGAAAAATATCTTTGAATACAAAACCTAGGCACTTTGCATCTTTGTTTATCATCACAAGTGCTCAATCTCTCTTGCTCTCTAATCTAGTGTGATTCATTCCTTGAGAGAAAAGTGTGAGGTTTGCTTTGTATTTGATATCAACTTAATAAAGAGCATTTTATTGTAATCATCCTCTTGTTGCAAAAGGTTTTTGGTGAACCAAAGTTGTAAGGTTCTTTGTGAACCGTTTGGTGAAGGTTCTTGGTGAACCGACTTGCAAGACATCTTGGTGATCCTTGTGGCTCTTGGTGAGCAGGTAGGGATCTATTTCTGAGTGTAGGGATTTGTTCCCGAGTTGTAAGGCTTCTCCACTGGTGAAGGAGTTCCTTAGTGGATTGTGGAATCCTTGTGTTGGTCACAAGGCGTGGACGTAGGCTTGGTAACATGTTAAAATACTATTGTTAAACTTTCTCTCCCTATACTCTTTAATTTGTGTCTTGTGCTTGATTTACATTTGATATATTGTGATATAATTGCTTGTATCTTAACAAGACTTTTATTTTGTAGAGAAAATCAAAGAAAAGAGTCCATTCACACCCCCCTCTGACTCTATATACTCTCGGGCTGACAAGTGGTATCTGAGCATACCGCACTTTTAATTGGCATTAGAGCGAGGCGCTTGAATTTTTAATATAAAATTCAGAGCGTAAAGATCAAATGGAGTATTTGGTGGACACCTCTTCCCAAGGACAATTCGTATATCAACCACCGATGTTCAATGGTTCCAACTACCGGACATAAAATTGTATGGTCATATTCATTCAAGTGTGCAATTTGAATATGTGGCGGGTCATTACAAAGGGAGACTACATCTTCAAAAATGAAGAAGGGGAACCGAAAGAAATAATGGAGCTATCAACAAGCGAAAAGAGGTTAGTAGAAATGAATTTTAAAGCAAAACATTTTATTTATTGAGCTTTAAATGATGTTGAACATAGTCGTGTTTGCGGATGTGAAACCGTAAAGGAAATGTGGGATATGCTTCAAAGCACCCATGAAGAGCCTAAGAAATAAATATACCTCACGTTTGATTCATCTAGCACTACTCACCAAGACACATTAGGAGAAGCACACTCTTGCTTCGTAGCGAATGAACAAGAGGACATTAGTTCGGATGATGATGATGATTATACTCCTTTATACGATGAAGTTGTAAATAATTGTGCAAAATTGTTTGATGAATTAATTTTAGTCAAAAGGAAGAACAAAAATGTTGAGAAAGAATGAGGAGCTTATTTCAAATTCTCAAAAAGAGCAAGTAAAAATAGAAGATTTGGGAAATAAATTGTGAAAATGCCTTAGTGGCTACATGAGCTTTATTGTCATGTTTTGATGATAACAACCCATTAGTAGTTCTGGGTGAACAAATCTTTGCATGTTTACCTATGGTAAGTATAAACACAAATGCAAAGATTAAGTAAAATAGTAATAGGTTAGACATCATAAAAAATGAGAAGATTGTTATCCTTGGGGGCTACATAATCATGTTTAATATATTTTGAAGATATTAACATATTTATTGTTCCTAGTGCATTTCATCTTTGCATATCATGTTAAGTACAAGTTCAAGTAACATATACATGAAGGTACTCGATCAAAGGCAAAGATCGAACTGAGTAGACGTCAAGTAGGAAAGATCAAAATAACACTCACTTGGAAAGACCCAAGCGCAACCAAAAAAAGCTTAATTGTTGAATTATATGTACTAGGGGTTGTGTGAGGTAGGAACATTTTGTAACTCTTGCGTTTTTGTTTCATGCATTATTTCTGAGCAAGAGTTGAGCAATTGCACATGCATACTAGAACACATGAGTTTATAAGATTTCACACAATTCATAAATTCAACTCTCATGGTTTTCAATGATAAAAACAAAGAAGTTGACAAAAAGAATCTTATACTCAAAATACGTTTTCATAAGGGACAAGTTTTCAACATCTTGGTATTTCAAACTTTTACATACTTTGTCCCAGTTTTGACAAAATAGGTTTTATGTCCTAAAAACTCAAGAAAGTCAAGTATATTTTTATAGAGGACATACTAGCATATAAGATATCAAAAGAAATTTTGAAATGTGTTTTCATACATAAGATATCTTATATTCAAAATAAATTTCATAAGTACAAGTTTTAAATCATATTAGTGTTATAATTTTTTACAAACTTGGTCTTGGTTGGGTTTAAAACCTCAGTTATGCACCTCTCAAATTTCTTGAACATCTTTCGGTATTTGGGGCATAACTTTTAGTAGAAAACTCCAAAAAGGGTGAGCTTGGTGTTTATGGAGAGTTAAGAAGAAAAAAAACTCACAACTTTCATGTTGAAGACTGTCAGAAAAAAAAAGTCGACGGTTTCAGAAAATCGTCAATGGTTTGGTATAGTGAGAGAACACCAACGAGCGAAAAATGGTTAGTTAATTTTCAAAATATTTTTTTAATGAAACCCATCCAACAACCATATAACGTCGAGTTCGCCCCATTTTCCTATAAATACAAGTCCATGGACTTGACTAAACATGATTTTGGTGATTTTACAAGTTCATAGGGAAAAATATCTTTGAATATAAAACCTAGGCACTTTGCATCTTTGTTTATCATCACAAGTGTTCAATCTCTCTTGCTCTCTGATCTAGTATGATTCATTCCTTGAAAGAATAGTGTGAGGTTTGCTTTGTATTTGATATCAGCTCAATAAGGAGCATTTTATTGTAATCATCCTCTTGTTGCAAAAGGTTCTTTGTGAACCAAAGTTGTAAGGTTCTTTGTTAACCGTTTAGTGAAGGTTCTTGGTGAACCGACTTGCAAGGCAACTTGGTGATTTTTGTGGCTTTTGGTGATCGGGTAGGGATTTGTTCCCGAGTGTAAGGATTTGTTCCCGAGTTGTAAGGCTTCTCTGCCGATGAAGGAGTTCCTTAGTGGATTGTGGAATCCTTGTGTTGGTCACAAGGTGTGGACATAGGCTTGGTGCCGAACCACTTTAAAATACCAGTGTTAAACTTTCTCTCTCTATACTCTTTAATTTATGTCTTGTGCTTGATTTACATTTGATATATTGTAATATAATTGCTTGTATCTTCCCAAGACTTTTATTTTGTAGAGAAAATCAAAATACGCGTAAAGAGTCCATTCACCCCCCTCCGACTCTATATACTCTCGGGCCGACGTGTGGTGTCCAAGCATACCGAACTTTTAGATACTTGTGCACCTATTATCAATATTTCTTCCATTAGAGTTTTAATTTCTTTAACATTAGTTTGTAAACTTGAAATCCGTCAAATGGATGTTAAAATTGTTTTTCTAGGGATATTACTCCCTCGATGTGAATGATTAACGTATCGCAGGGGGCTTATATGTCTATGATAAAGCTCAAAGATGATGGTAACTCATCCTATGTGATTGGAGATCACATGAAATACATTCATATGGGTTGTAACAAGTCATTGAATTCATAAATATCCAATCCTATGGTGAGGATAGTGGAAGACTACAATTTGTGAAGTACTAAGTTCTTTTTCTTAATGAATTTCATAATCCTTATTGGTGGAGTGCTAAATTGCATTATCGCTTGATGGTTTCACCTATATGAGTGTGGAGTGGGACACTCCTATGTGATCTTATGCAAGGATTGCTAGAGCATTAATGAAATCTAAGTAAGGTGCATGACCTATTCACATCAATTCACATTGAATAGCTAAACTTAGGATTTTAATGTGGATGGTAAGTTAGTATAACTTGCAATAAGAATTATGGTTCTTAGAGTCTTAATGTATGGTCATAGTCCAAAGGTATCATATACAATACATTACTCTTTGATTGGTGACCCACAAACGCTTAACCTTTTGAAATAGTGAGAGATTGTTGGTGTTCTCAAAAAGCCTTTCTTCGGTTTGTCCTACATTGAGTAAAGTGTGTAAATTCTTTTTACGTGAGAGCACTCATTAAGGTTAGTGAATAAGTAAGCATCCAAGCTCCCCTATGCACACATGATACAAAACACAACATATTCATTTCCGGGGAGTCTAATCCGGAAACATTTAATCATATATGATGCAGAGACCCGAACCCAGGAAATAAAGGAAAATAAATAAAAGGGAAGGAAAAACAAGAAAAGAAAGGAGATGGTTTGGTACAGGACCAAACCGTTGACGGTTTGGAGAACTCCAGGAAAAATTGTCCACGGTTTTGTGCGAGAAGCAGGTGATGAAGCCAAACCGTCGATGGTTTCAGGAAGCCTAGAAAAACCATCGATGGTTTCCTGCGGGCCAGCATCTCTATAAATAGGTTTCAAGTTGTTTTTATTTCATTTTCTTCCTCTCCCTTCTTTCTCTCTACTAGGGTTTCAACCCTCCTATGTATTTCCCTCACCTCTTTGTGTTTCTCACTCTTCTAGGGCCTCCCAAATCTCCGACACAGCCTCTGGTCACTTTTCTCTCCTTCTCCTTGTGACTTGCCAGTTGTCTTTCTCTGCGACAAGGTCCAGTGAAGGTAGGGTTTTGGTTCTTCACAGTTACATGCACCTTTTTAGGAAAGTGATAGGCAGATCTTTAGGATCAGGTAAGGGGAATAAATTATGTCAGTTATTTTAAAAGATTAACCGATGAAATATGAGTTTATGGATATTATGTTGGTTTCAAATCTGAATATATGATTATAATAAGAGGTATATGATTATATGAATGTTATCAGAGTATGATTTATTATTTAAATGTGTGGTATGAGAATATTTCAGCTTATTGAATAAATGAAACCTGTTAGGATCACGTGAATTATTGAAAGTAATATGGGAAGACCATTATGAATATGGAACTGTGTGATTGTGCAATTGTATATCTAAGATATATGTTTGGTGATATCAAGCAAGAGGAGGATGGCGATACATAACGCTCTGATTCGAGGGACTTAGCTGAGGGTTTGCTAGATTAGGAAGGCTTGCTGAGTAGGCCTACCATACGGGATAGGGTGTTAGAAAAAGGCCCAATGTAAGCAAGTGCCTGGGTATGCACCAGATGTGGTCACCAAAGGATAGATTGCTTTTTGTGTAAACATGATCTATGATACTCGTATTGAATGATATTTACATAAATGATACACTAAAACTCATTGGTCACACACTGATGATAATTTATTCATTCTTACTAAGAGATATCTCACCCCATCATGAACAATTATTTTTCAGATGCCATAAGGAGTATGACAGTAATCAGAGTGCATAGTGGAAGCATAGGTGGGACTAGATAGAGAGGTTTAGATTAATTGTTAATCTTGTTATTCTGGTTTATCTTGGAATTCCTAAGGATGTATTAAATTGATATTGGAGATATGATTGATATTTTATTTATGTTTTGATGAGTTCAGTTCTATATATATATTTCGGGATATTTTAGTATGCAGGTAATTTGTTATGCAGATCTTCCGTTGTGAAATTACTTGGTATCTGAGATTTTTATTTAAAATAACCCTCCGGACCTACTCTCGGGTTTGGGGCGATACACATGATGCACACATACATCATGCGCAGAAGGAATCCCCCTTACGTGTACCCGATACAAGCTTATATTTTTATTTTTCCCTTAGTCTCATATAAATCATTTTCTTTTAAAAATTTTTGTTGTGTAATTAAATTTGGTAGACCAAAACCGGTCCAATGCTAAAAAATAAATTGAGGGGCTCTATTTATTATTGGTTACACTACATGTTTTCAATCACTATATCTCTATCATACATGTTGATCTCATCACACAAATCGCGATTGTTGTACTACTATCATACCTTTCAGTCCAAATGATGTGCTCCATGAATGACTTCAATTAACGTTTTACTGTTATACTTTTCTTGCGATATGCTAATCTTTCATTATATGTTTGTACGTGTTACTATGTCATTACTATTCTTGTGTCTTAATCAGCGGGTACACCTTGATTGGAATGATTATTGTATTCCAAAGGTGGATGTCGACATGCCTTTTGGATTGATTTTGAGGAAAAATTCTATTTTAAGAATAGTGCTACATACGCCTCAATTGATAAGTTTCTTTTGTTTCTCTCTTATGTCTTGTATTTCAATTTTTTTTCCAACATAATCAGTGATGCTACTGTTACTAAGTGTGACAAATTTTTGTTTGAGAGAATTGTAACAAATTATTGGGGAGCATGTGAAATACTTGCGAATCTATTCTATTCATAAAAAATAACAAAAAATTGTTGAAGGAATTGACAAAAAAAAAAAATGAAAATAACACATATAATGCAAAATCACTAAATTCATGTTACTCCATAACTAAAAAAATATCAAAACGTACTTAGCGTCAAATATTTGTTAAAAAATTATATAAGGTCCCAATATCTAACAAAATTATAAAAATTTTTGTGTTAGGTAAAATACAATACTCAAAACACACACATTTTTCAATGACATGAAATTTTTTATAATGAGAAATTGTTTGTCAGATTTTATTGTAAAGTTTTCGAATGACAACAAATGACTCCATGGCCCAATGGATAAGGCGCTGGTCTACGGAACCAGAGATTCTGGGTTCGATCCCCAGTGGAGTCGATTTGCCAATGAAATTTTTTCTTTTGCAAGAACAACTTCTGTGTTGCAATGTACCAGACGGCCCAGGCCCATTTCAGTTAGACTCTGTTTGGAAGCACTTTTTGTTCACTTTCAACTTATTGGAATAAGCGCTTTTGCTCATTTATTATAGTGACCTTTCCCCACTGCCACCTTTTTGGAAGTGCGCTGCTAAATCTCCTCCGATCTTTGGCGTTGCTGTGAATGTTGCAGTGAGCTGAGAACCTACCAAATCTGTGGGAGAAAAACCTCCTCCCCCTTCGAGGGTTTACTGACCTGCCTTGGCGGAATTGGGGGTTTTGGGGACCGGGGTCTGCGCTTTTTAGCTTTAATTCTCGATTTTTCTATCGCTTCTCAATTTTGGTTCGATTGCCGCTTGGTTCACTCGAAGGTAAACGCCGAATCTCGATTTCTGAATGTTTTGATTTTGTTTCTTGTCGGAATTAGTATGGTGGTCTCGGTTTGTTTCGTAATGGGTGAACTTTTATTTTTCTTTTCTCTTTTCAGAAAATGGGAAATACTATGACATTCAAGCATTGTAATAGCATTTTGTGTGCGAGCGCTGGACTGTTATTCACTGTTCACGCTAACACGGATGCCCTCTTGAAGTGTTCATTTGGATGTGAATATGTGATTCTTGTTTGTTGTCTGTCCCCCCCCCCCCCCACTTTACTCTGTTTGAGAATGATTTATCATATTTAGTTTGCAGTAGAGTGTGGGAATTAGGAGGTAATCTTGTTTTGTTACTGGCCCCTCTGTATTTTACTACTACTATTGGCATTATGCATATGCATTTCCTTTTCTTTTTTCTTTTTTCAAAATTTCCCTTTTCTTCTTTTTAAAATTTTTCGGGGGAAACATTCTGTTTGTGTTTTTTTTTTCTCTTTTATTTCAGAAATTCTGCTTTGGTTTTTTACAGTTTCTTTTTTCTGTGTAATATTAGTGAACTACTACTTTTCCTTTCTGACCACTAAGAAGGATTTTTGAATTATTTGTTTTACGTGTTTGCATTTATGAGTGTCTATTTTGAAAAAAACTGGTAGTATTTGGGAGCATGGGTTTGGTGGCTTCGATTTGGATTTTCCTGTATTTGGAAGCAGTTTATTACAATTTGATAATACACTTTGTCCAAATTCATGCAAATCCGACTCCATGCTGACAAATGCAGGGTGAGTTCCTCTATCAAACTTTGTCATGCACGACAATGTGAGAAATGAATAGACATGCCCATCCTCAATCAAACTTTTTTTGTATCCAAAGATATGGAGTAACATAATGCAGTATACCTCCATTGTATCATCACGTGGGGGATATGGACCATATGGTTATGGAGATCATGTTTTCTTGGTCTCTGACCCAAGCAACTAAGCTTGTCGAATGTCATGGTTTATGGTAAGTGATTAATCTGTCATGACGTGCATATTCTTACGATGCGTCTCTGGATTCAATGTCCATGGCTTTCTCTTCTCATTTTTTTGATTGTTTATCTGATATGTTTAGGACTCTTTGATGCAAATGTAGCAAGCCTCTTCCTTTGTAATAGACTATTTGGTTATTTTTCTTCTATATGATTCTTCTGATCTCCTTTTGTCTCATATCTATCTGTGCAGTTCTTAGCGACTCTTTGGCGTGGCTCAAAATGATGTTAGTTGCTAGGCTTTCTATTGTTGTTCCAATTCCAGACCAACCTGCTTGAATTACATAGAGTCACGCTCAATATGAATTTCATGGTTCTTTTATTTTTGGATTTTGTTGCTCTAAAACTATTCAACATTTTGTGGCAAAGCAGAGAATCTTGCTGACTTGCTACTTATTCTCAAGATAATGGTACGGGGAAGAGATGCTTGTTGGGAACACTGTGTCCTTGTTGATGCAACACGACAGAAGGTTAGGTGTAATTACTGCCAACGAGAGTTCAGTGGAGGGGTTTACAGAATGAAATTTCATTTAGCTCAAATAAAAAACAAGGACATTGTTCCCTGTGCTGAAGTCCCCAATGACGTACGAGATCATATTCAAAGTATATTAAACGCACCCAAGAAACCAAAAACTCCCAAGAAACCAAAGGTGGATCGTGCAGCTAATGGTCAACAAAATAGCTCTTCTGCTAGTGGTGGCCTCAATCCAAACCACGGATCTAGTGGGCAGCATGGTAGCACCTCTCCATCTTTATTTCCACATCCTTTGCCAAGTGCAGAACCAGCAATGGATGATGCTCAAAAGCAAAAGCATGATGATGCTGATAAGAAGATTGCTATTTTTTTCTTCCACAATTCTATTCCATTTAGTGCTGCTAGGTCAATGTATTATCAGGAAATGGTGGATGCTGTGGTGGAATGTGGGGTGGGCTACAAGGCCCCAAGTTATGAAAAGTTGAGATCCACTCTTTTGGATAAAGTGAAAGGGGACATAAATGATTGTTACAAGAAATATAGAGATGATTGGAAAGAAACAGGTTGCACAATCTTGTGTGACTGCTGGTCTGATGGTACGACAAAATCTCTTGTAGTGTTTTCTGTTACATGTTCTAAAGGGACATTATTTCTTAAGTCAGTTGATATATCAGGGCATGCAGATGATGCTCATTACTTATTTGAATTGATTGAGTCTGTTGTTTTGGAGGTTGGTGTGGGAAATGTTGTTCAAGTGATAACAGATACTGCCACTAGTTATGTTTATGCGGGAAGGCTTCTCATGTCCAAGTACACTTCATTATTTTGGTCTCCTTGTGCTTCCTATTGTATAGATAAGGTGTTGGAAGACATAAGTAAGCAAGAGTGGCTGAGTACAGTCCTGGAGGAGGCAAAGACAATTACACATTACATATACAGTCAAGCATGGATTTTAAATTTGATGAGAAAGTTCACTGGTGGAATGGAGTTGATTCACCCAAGAATTACAAGATTTGTGGCTAATTTCCTCTCCTTGAGGGCCATTGTGATTCAAGAGGACAATCTGAAGCACATGTTTTCTCATACAGAGTGGTTGTCATCCATTTACAGTAGACGTCCAGATGCCCAAGCCGTCAAGTCCTTGTTGTACTTGGATAGATTTTGGAAGTCTGCACATGAAGCTGTGAATGTGTCTGAACCATTGGTTAAAGTCCTAAGGATTGTAGAGGGGGACATGCCAGCAATGGGCTATATATATGAGGGAATAGAAAGGGCGAAGGCATCGATCAAAGCATATTATAAGGGTATTGAAGAGGAATATTTGCCTATTTGGGACATAATTGATAGGAGATGGAATATGCAGTTCCATTCACCATTGCATGCTGCAGCAGCTTTCCTAAATCCTTCAATTTTCTACAACCCAAACTTTAAGATTGATTTAAGGATGAGGAATGGATTTCAAGAAGCCATGCTGAAGATGGCTGCCGAAGATAAAGATAAAATAGAAATCACTAAAGAACATCCCATTTACATAAATGCACAAGGTGCACTTGGAACAGCTTTCGCAATCATGGGAAGGACGCTTAATGCCCCGGGTACGTGTTAAATTACAGTTACTCCAAATATCTTCTTGCATAGGATCAACTCATTTCACACGAGAGGGATACCATGTCAGTGGGATGGAACTTGGAAGAAGCCATGCTCCTTGGCAACATTGGGTGGATACCACTATTGATTTAGGCAATTTGGGTCCAATAGGATTAAAGATTTTGAAAAACAGGAATGGTTCAAAGAAATCAGCTTTCCATTGTATTTTTTGTCTATATCAAATGCTATCAAGTATTAAGAATGAAAATTCATTCAAACTCCAAATATGATTAAAAATTAAGAAAAAATAGAAGTGAATCACGTGTATAATCAAATTTTGTCTCACTTTTTTTTATAACAAAACATGAAAAAAAAAAATGTGGATATTTTTTATATTTTTTTTCCTTTTCCCTAATGTTTTCCAAGTTCCAAAAGGGGCTTAACAGTGTGATGATCAATAATAGTCTGATTTTTTTTAAATGGGCAACTAGCCATTCATCTCCTCCGAGTATATATTTGAAATCATCTCAATCCTTCTTCCCCAAAGGAAGATTTTACTATAAATAAATATAACACTTTGGGGCCAAGGATTAGGTTGCCAATTTTTCTTTGATCTTCCCCTCCAGGAGCTCAAGTATCATACACACCCCAAAATAAAGAGGCTTGACCCCAACCCATGTCCTCCATGGCTCACCCTGGATTTTGTGTTGCATTGATGGTTCTTCCAATTTTCACCCACTTTAAGAAAACATGTTCTTGCGTAATAATATTTGATTCTGAAAATCATTGCACCAATAATTTGCCACCATGTGTCCTCAGGTGATTGGTGGGCTGGATATGGTTACGAAATCCCAACACTGCAGAGAGCTGCAATCCGGATATTGAGCCAACCTTGTAGTTCTCATTGGTGCAGATGGAATTGGAGCACCTTTGAGAGCGTCCATACAAAGAAACGCAGCAAAGTGGAGCTGGAGAAATTCAATGATTTGGTTTTTGTGCACTGTAATCTCCGGTTGCAGGCCATTTGCCAAAGTATAGATGTGAAATGTAAACCCATTATTTATGATGAAATAGATGTTAGTTCTGAATGGCCATCTGAGTTTGAAACTTCTTCCCCTCTTTTGGATGATTCATGGTTGGACGATCTACCCCTTGAATGTAGTAGAGCCAGTCCTTGAGCATGTCAGCAAAGAAAAAGAAAAGACATGATTTCAAGGATTATTTGCTTGATTTTGTATAATATTGTAAACTCTGCTTAATGATAAAGTGAATACAGTTTAGGTATTTGATTAAACAAATGATTCAAATAAAACATAATATACTGAAGAGCAAAGAAAACGTCTGATGCTATATATAATTTAGGAAAGCTCCCAGAAAATGTGTTCCAAGTTTCTGCGGTGTCAATCGCTGTGTTTTCCAATTTTGCACACTAATGGATTGTTTGCTGGGGCTCCCCGTCTCTCACATTTCTCACATTTCTATTGCTTTTGGGAAAAAGAAGAAGAAGAAGAAGATGATGATGACATACCACTTGACGCATATTATTGTCATGATATATGACAAATATTACCTTGCTCTACCCTTGCATGGCATATGTTTGATATAATGTCTTAGTCATCCTTAGGAGTGTGCAATTAATGATCAGTTAGAAAGGTAATCAAAACATATATTTCTGCATATGCTTGAAGCTTTTATTGTTCTATTAGTATTCTATTTGCTAAAATTGGCTTTTTCTCGAAGTAATGACAATCCATCTCATTTTAGGTTCACAATTTTACCATGCTCATTTTTAATGTATGTACTACACCTAATCGTTTGAGTTTGAATCCAAATTCATAGAGAGCTACAAACAACTGAATTTGCAAATTTATTTTAAAAGTAAATAAAGTGGAAAAAAAAAAAAGTGTTTTAACCTAGTTTTGCAAGTGAGCCATAAAGAAATTTGTCAAAAGAAAAAATGAAAAAAGTGCAATGCAAGTTGGGCGCCACCTAGGGGCCAAGGGCACCACAAGTTGCAAGTGGCTAGAGTGCAAGCCCTTATTGTTATAGTGCAAAGCTAGACCTTGACTAGAAATGTGGGGACAACACTTGCCAAGGACAATTCAATACACAAACCTCTTAGTAGGGTGAGCTGGGACAAAAGGCATCCCACTTCGCTTAGAGGAGAAGTGCATCAACTATGTATATATGGGACCTCTCCTGTCCTGTGTTAGACACTTTTCAGAACCATGAGAGTTGCGGCCCATGTAAACAATATTTACATAGTAGTTCTAAGCATTATACTGTGACATCCAATTTGGATCTTAACAAGAAATATGGTGATGACACTTGCCAAGGACAGAAAGTCCCGATGGTGAGTGGTACCGACTACTTCAAAAATAGACCTTCGATGGCATGAGAGAAACAACCAATTACACAAACATGTTCACTAAAGTAAGCAAGGTGAGGACTCATCTTATTTTGCTCAAGGAGGAGTGAGCAAGGTGAGGAGGCATCCCACGTTGCTCGGTTATGTTTATGGGTTTGGAACTTTGTGTTTGTAGATGTGTTTTAAAATCCTACGCATTATGCCCCAAAGGGAAAAAATATCTACATAGTGGGCCTGAGTATTATAGTGCGGTATTAAAGTTGGATTCCAACAAGAAATGTGGCAGCAACGTTTGCAAAGGATAACAAATTCCTATAGTTGGGTGATACCCACTACCCATTATCCCATTAGGCAACCTTTAGTGACATCAGTCGGGGAGGAGAAGGGCATCGACTATCTGTGGGTTTGGGACCTCACCTATGCAAACACATTTTGAAACTATGAGGGTTATGCCCTAAAGCAGACCATCTACACAATAGTTTCGGGCATTACACTTACATATCTAATGAGCCAAAGAATCTATCCTACCTCCTAATTCCTACACATCTCCAATATTAAAGTCAAATCGTCGACGGTTTTGGGAGAGCCCAAGAAAATCATCGATGGTTATATTTTTACCGCAGCCATATTAAGGGTAAACAGTGAAAGCTAGTTTGGTTAAAGACCAAACCGTCGACAGTTTTCTGTAAACCTAAGAAAACCATCGACGGTTTTTTTCTAGGACAAAACAGTATATAAGGCCTAATGTAAATTTTCTTTGTAAATTTCTAAAGGCTCTCTCTCCGCTCTCTCTCTCTCTCTCTCTCTCTCTCTCTCTCTCTCTCTCTCTCTCTCTCTCTCTCTCTCTCTCTAAACTCGCCCCATCAACGATCAGACTCTGTATCTAAGGCCTAGAGGCGATTCTCGTCATTTTAATCGGGGCAGAATTGTGTTTGGAGGATCCCAAGCACCACCCCAAAACTGAGGTAAGAAAATTGATTATAGTGTTGATTGGCGGTTTAACTGTTTTAGTGGGTGTATAGGTCTAGGAATGTGATTATGAACATAATTCTGGGGTTTAGTTAACTGAACTGGGGAAGTGTGATTTTAGGGTTTTGGAGTTTCGAATGCCGTGAGCGTGAATTTAATAATTTTGGCGAGTCTCGGTAATCAGGTAAGGGAAATATATTATGCCAGTTATTTTAGAAATTTTTACCAATAAAATATTTTATATATATATATAGTTATATGCTTTTAGAATATGATTTTTGGATAATTTAGAAGTATGACATTGTGGGTATGAAATTATGTATTTTCAGAAAAATTCATAAATCTGGATTTCAGGAAAAATTCTACAGATATATATATATATATATATATATATATATATATATATATATGTATTTCTTATATAGCAGAAAAATATAGATTATAGTGTATGAGTTTATTTAATGGTGTGGCATGAGAAATATCAGTTTAGTACAGAGTTTTACACAGCTTTTATAGTACCATGATTATATAGTTTTTACAAAACCATGATTATACAGTTTTTATAGAATCATGATTAATAGTTTTTACAGGACCATGATTATTTAGACATTGTAGAACCAGGAAATACAGATATTACAGAATCATGGTATTACAAATATTATAGAATCATGATATTTCAGCTTATACGGAATCATGGTTATTTTAATTATACAAAATCATGGTAAAACAGTAATATGCAGACATAGTATTATATAGTATCACATCCCTAATGGACCAGAACAGATTACAAAGCATAGTACCATAACTAATACAGTATAGATAGTGTAACCACACATCTCAGATAGAGTGTGGAATGACAATCGATTGTGCCTCAGAGGAGAGACGAAGAGTTCCCTATCAGTCAGGACCATGTTGACCAGGCTAATCGTACTACAGAGGTTTACAGTTTGACTTAGCCTGGTAGGCCAGCTAGAGTTAAATCTAGCTTACAGGCCGCACAACCTGAATCATGCAAGGTTAATTCATGATATACAGTTATCTATCCAAGAAAATTTTAACAGTTATATATGTATGTAGATTTACAGAAAACAAGATTTATGTATTATAACTAAAAGTATGATTAAATAGAAAAATTAAAAACACTTGTATTTTAAGTGACATAAGTGTGAATTATGATATGTCTTATACTAAAATGTTATCTCAATTACAACTTAATTAATAGATGTATTATTCTTGTAAACTCATTTACCACACACTGGTAATAACATATTTCGCCTTACTGAGAGGTATCTCACCCCAAAAATCAAACTTTTCAAGTGACCCGGGCAGACGAGTGGAGCGTGCCCCGAGATAGAGGAGGTGTTAGAGATGTCATAGTCTTAGTATAGTGACCTGAAGAATAATAGCATTTTAATAATAAAGAGGGAGAGAAAATAAAAACAAAAACAGAAGGAGGTCGTAGACTTCGTCGACAACATTGCATTTTAGGAATAATAGAAATTTCAAAAATTTTCCAGGCTTCATCGACGAACACAGGGTTTCGTCGACGAAGGTCTTCAAAATTTCGTCAACGAAGATCTTCAGAATTTCGTCGACAAACACAGGGTTTCGTCGACGAGAAAATACCAGAGAGGGTCTGGGGCAGTCTGAATTTCGTCGACGAATACAGGGCTTCGTTGACGAATTTACCGAACGATTCGTCGACAAAGTGACGGGCCTCGTCGACGAATTTGGTAGTATATAAGGAGGAAAATCGGGATATTTCTCATTTCTCTCGCCGCTCTCTCTCTCTCTCCTATGACTCTCTCTCCCTTCTCTCTTCGTTTTCAGCCCCACCAGTCACCGGATCGACGATCCGAAGCTACCACGACACTCCTGACAGAGTTCTCTGCAAGACTGCTGGAGCGGATCGTCAGGAAAACAAAGTTGGATTTCATCCCAAATTCAGGGTAAGGTCTTTTATCCAGTTTTTGACTTCCTGGCAGTTATAAGAAATAATGTAGGTGGAGAAATACTGATATTTTGTTCTGACATATGTTGGTTTCAGGGTGTTTTGTAGGAGGCCATGCGGGTGTTAGGCTAACATCACATAGGGGCTTTTCAAAGTTAAGGTAAGGGAAATATGCTATACTAGGAAATTTCTAAATATTATACAGTTTATTTGTTTACGAAAATTATGTATTAAAGTATAGTGTGGCTTGAGAATATGTATGTAGTACGGGGATATGTTTTACGAATTGTAGTTTCATGATTTTTATGAATTTCAGTACTATTGCTATGTGAATTTCAGTACCATGATTTTACGGATTTGAGCACTATGATAATGTGAACTTCAGTACCATGATTTTACGAATTTTAGTACCATGATTATAAAAATCTTAGTACCATGATTATATGAATTCTAGCATTACGAATATGCAGTTCCATGTTATGATTATTCAGATTTTAGTACAGTTTATGCAGCATCATGGTTGTTACGATTACTTCAGAATCATGGTAAATCAGTTAGATATGTATAGAAATATATTATATGATATCAGACCCTGTTGGACTTGTAGCTACAGAGCACGGTACCGTTGCTACAGATATTATGTTACTTTATAAGTGCAACCACCTATTCAGATAATACGTGGTAAGGTCGACCACCTAGGCCCTTGAAGAGGTTAGGCTCCCCATCTAGATATGGGTTGAGGTGGGCAAGTCGACTAACGGAGTTCAGTGATTTATTCCTGGTTGGCCAGTCAGGGTAAATCCAGCCTACAAGCCACACAACCTTATCATGAGGGGGCATGTCATGACACAGATAGCCACAGGGAACAGTTTCAGTTACTATAACATACGTATGGATTTACAGATTTGGGGACCCTACTTATGTACACTAGAAGTATTTTGAATTATAACCTACAATACTGTTATGTTAAATAACATGGAAAGGGGATGCATTTTCTTACTTATACTGTACTTAACATATCCAGTTATAAATGTTTATATGAAATCAGATTTTGCATAATATTGTTAGCTCATTTGCCACATACTAGTAATAGCATATTTCTTCTTACTGAGCGTTGGCTCATCCCAGTATTGAAACATTTTTCAGGTGATCCAGGTAGGCGAGCAGATCAGGCTCGCAAATAGAGGGGCATCTGTAGTGCCCTATCAGTAAAGTGAGTATAGTGGAGGATTTTTGGTATTAACCCTAGCTAGTTAAGGGTATTTTTAGGGAAGAGATGTATGTATATATTTTGGAAAACATGTAGTACTCTAGTATTGTGTGGTATTGGTTTTGTATTGTATATAATGATTTATGGTTATGTTTGTATGATTTCTGCTTCTTGCTGCTTAGGTTAATGTTGTGGTATCAGAATATGTTAATTGTTACAGTGTTTTAAAAAAAAAAAAAAACATTCAGTTAATTAAGCAGGTCGTTACACTTAGGGTGAGTTTTAAGCTAAGAAGTGTGTTTTGTGTAATACTACGGAGGTTTGTTATTTTGGGGAGATATACATGTTTACTATGGAGACAACAGAACTCTGGTATTGTACATATGGCTTGGGGATTTTATGTCTTCCGCTGCTTAGATAGTATGTGTTGATGAACAGGTATCCTTGGCACCCACTCGGGGTCCGAGATGTAAATGCAAAATATTATTATAGGTATTAAGGTAACTATATATCGTTGTAAAAAAAAATTGGTGGTAATTTGGGGTCGTTACAACTTGGGTCGGCCTTTCCGAAAAACGACGGGACTTCATACGCGTGAACTGCTCAATCGTGCAACTTCGTTCCCCTAAACTCCTAGCCATTTCTGTCATCACTTTCTGGGTGATGCTATGTAATACCACTAATACACTTAACACACTAGGATTAAAAAAATAATCTTCTATGACCATTCATTTTATCATCCTCAATCCCAATTTAAGATTCAGTCCTACCACTCAGAAACAAGACCCAGCGATAGTATCCATGGTTTTCCTAAAATTGTCACCCTAGGAAAAACACATAAACAACCACAGAACTCTTGCCTCCAGGCCGCAAGATTGAACCCCAAATTCCCAATCTCATCCTCTAAAAATAAGTTACTTATATTTCAATCTACCCATCTCCTTCTCTCATCAAAATCTATTTCTATACTCTGGTATTGTTTCCGCTGCACTCTAAAGTCTACAAAACCTAGCAACTTAGGCTCTGATACCAAACTGTAACGACCTGCCTATTTTACCATATATTTTTTGTTCACATAATAGCATAACAATAATCATGATAATCATAAACATAATCCACCGAGACCCATGGGCACTAAGGAATAAATCTGTCACATATCACTGACACCCTAGCAATGGAAAACATACATCATATACATAACAAACCAACCATCCAAATACAATACCAGAGTTTTACAAACTCGTCATATAAATATACTATAACGACCTCAAAATTATATCATTTTTCAAATTTTAACAACCTCAAAATTATATCATTTTTAAATTTTTTTTATCAATATATATATTACTCAAATATCTCTGCTATAGACTCTCAGGCCTCAGATAGGTGCTGAAGTATTTCTATAGATAGTGGGCACACCTATGCAGCGAAAAAACATAAATCACATAACCACAAATATACATATAATACCAGAATCTAGTAATTTTCCATACTATATTTACATATACTAGTATCACTGCCCCAAAGCTCAAACCTCCCTGTACCAACTTACCTTAAGTACAGAGCAACCAAGGGACTCTTTAACCATGAGTCTGATCTGCTCACCTAGCTAGCTCACCTGAAAAATGTTTAAATGATGGGATAAGTAGACGCTCAGTAAGTGGAAATATGTTATTACTAGTGTGTGGCGACCAAGTTGCATATCAGTAATAATAACATTTGAAACTGTAAAACTGGCAAATAAGTATAAATAAATTTTACGTTAATCGTAGCTTAAAATATAATTGTATCATCTGAACTTTCTATCTTTCGAACTGCTAATATCATACTATATACATTAAATGCTGTAAAATTGTATACATATATATAACTATGTTTTTCCCTAAAAATATGTATGTCATGATTTGACCCCTCATGACAGGATTGTGCGACCCGTAGGCGAGACTTAACGTTGGTTGGACCTTCAGGTAAGTCACTATACTCTACATTACCTCAGTCCGGCCAAACTACATCCACTCCTAAGCATGGAACTGGAACTGCTACCTCGTCCGCCCCCTCAACCCAACTGGGGAGTGCCATCCTCTCCGAGCATGGTTTAACGGTACCCATACACTATTTGAGATTTGTGGTTGCACTCTTTTCTGTATATAGCAATGGTACCGTGCTCTATAGACTGTATTTGTCTGTAATATCTCATCAAGGATCTGATACTATATAAATATATATACTATAATTATCTTTGTTGTTTTTATCATGTTTCCAAATTAACTATAACATTATAATTTTGTACTGTAAATACTGTAATATCTGAACAACATGTCTGTAGCATCTTGATGCTATAACTATATATTCTGTTTGTATAAACTGAGTGTTATGACATTAGGAAAACATGACATTCTGTAAATACTATAGATACTTATCTGAGTAAACATCTGTGTACATGTATATACATTTATCTATGTAAATATCTGAATATATACTGATATGAATAAAACTGTAGATGTACATATGCTCGTATATACTATATAACATGATATTTTGAGAAAAACTACATAAGATTCTATATCAGATAATATCTATTTGGGCCACACATTCTTTAATACTTTTATTCTATAAACTACATAATAACTGGTATACATGCATATAAAATCTCTAATAATATAAGTAAAATCTCCTAGCATAGCATATTTCCTTTACTTAATTTCTAAAAAGCCCTCACTGAACTCTAACCCTACACCCACAAGGTTCTCCACTCAACACCCTAAAAGCGACATCCCCCAGAACAAAACAACAGTATTTTCTTACACACTACATTTCCTATAACTGTAGGGAAAACAGATTCTGAATAAAACACCTTACCCTGAATTTGGGATGAATTTCAAACCACTTCCACCAGCGATCCGCTCCGGTAGACTTGCAGAGAACTTCGCTAGGAGCGTCATGGTGGCTTTAGATCGTCGATCCGACGAGAGACGGGGTCGGATCGAAGAGAGAAGGAGAGGGGTGTGTTTTAGAAAAAGAGAGAGAGAGAGAGAGAGAGAGAGAGAGAGAGAGAGAGAGAGAGAGAGAGAGAGAGAGAGATGACTTGTGCTGAAATTCTGTGAAAAATTCAAGTTTTAGCAATTTATAGAGTCGGATTCATCGATAAGACACATAATCTCGTTGACGAGTCCTTAAGGAATTTCGTCGACGAACCCTCCTTCCTCGTCGACGAATTTCAGACTGCCTAAAAACCCATCTCGGTATCTTCTCGTCGACGAGGCGTGGCTTCATCGATGAGGCCTCCTTATGAGCTCGTTGACGAGGCCTTGTGTAAATCTTCTGGGTTATTAAATCCAAAATGCAACGTCGTCGACGAACGCCAAGTCTGCTGCCTCCTTCTGTTTCTGTTTCCATTTCCCTCCCTCTTTATTATTTAAATACCATTATTCTTCGGGTCATTACATATACACACATCCCAAAATGATCATAAAGTTTCCTAGGATCACTACCCAAAAACCCATCTGACCCTAGCATAGCGACTTACCCTTCTGGCAGGGTAGATCGGACGACCACTAACGTTGTAGAGCTCTATCCGCTCCTCTACTTAGATTCCCTGAAATTTTTTAGAGCTGGGGTGAGACACCTCTCAGTAAGGAAAATAAACTAATATCAGTGTGTGGCAACATCGGTATTTTCATGTGTC
Organism: Malania oleifera; assembly: GCF_029873635.1. Taxonomy (NCBI): domain Eukaryota; kingdom Viridiplantae; phylum Streptophyta; class Magnoliopsida; order Santalales; family Ximeniaceae; genus Malania; species Malania oleifera. The sequence goes on from NC_080417.1 coordinate 8,259,306, forward strand.
ATAAGCACATATTGTATATAAATCATATCTATGAAAATTGTCTGATAATTTACTGAATAAACATATTTAAAAGTAATATACATATCATGCTATATCTCTGTATGTGTAAATCATCTTATATAACTGTATAATACGTGAAATAAATTCCAAGATGAATAGCTAGTTGGTGTCATGTATTACCCTCACATGACTGGGTTGTGTGGCCAAAGGCGGGACCCAACAATGGCTGGTCGACCATGTTAGATCAAAAACTTTGATCTGTAAGTACGATGGGCTTGCCCCACCTGGTTCAAACTACAAGGGAACATCTCCAAACTACACTAAAGCCACATTGACTGCCGCCTTACCACACTATGATCGTGTGGTTGCACTATCATAATCTGAATATATATAGTTATGGTACCGTGCTCCTTAAAACTGAACTAAACTAAGTCATCCAGGTTTTGATATCATATACTATGTTTCATATGTTGAACATAACTGTTTCATCATAGTATCTTACATTATAATAATTTCACAAAAATAGCATATCATACATCACGGCCCTTGCGTCAACATATCATATCATATAAATTATGGCCTTTGCACCATTTCATATAAATTACGGCTCTTGCGCCGTTGCATTATAATATACTTTAAACATATTTCTGTACTGTTTTTAACAATTTCCTGAAACAGTGATAGCATGCTTATTCTAAAAACATAACATTTTGCCATTACATAAAATCATAAAATTTTATACCCATGCCACACAAAAGTAAATCATGTTCTACTTATAAAATCTGCACTAAAATCGTTTTCCTTAATTAAATGTACTAAAACAATCTCATGTTAACAGCAGTAAATTTCTCAAACATAATTCTATGTTATACATAATTTCCTGAAATAAAATGCTGTAAAATAGTAAATATTTCCATGAAAAAACTGACTTAATTTATTCTTTTACCTGACTTACTGAGATGCCCACACAGTTCAATCCTGAGCCTGGGGCATTTTCAGCACAAAATCTACAATTTCCATTTCCCCAGAACATTCAACAAAATTCCAACATAATTTCCATAAAACATTTTCTAGGCTCCCAATAACCTAAAAAAATTGTTAAACTCCAAAATAATCAAATTACCTTGATTTTCCTAAACTATGCCCGCAGGGTCCCGAAATTACACCCGTGGCGCTTACCTGAGTCCTGAATTCAATGACCCTAATTCAAACTCAGAATGTTCAATATTTAACATTTCTAAATCCACAATAATTAAATAATTATTAGCCCCTTAATAAACCTCTTAGCCTAATTTTAGGGTTATGTCTATAACGACCCCAAGAGAAATTATAACGACCCCAAGAGAAATCTGCTCCGCTAGACTTATAGAGATTCATCTCTAAATTCTCGTTGTGATATCTGATCGTCAATTAAGCTTAAGAATTACGAGAAATTGAGGTAAAAGTGAGAATTGAGCTTACCTCAAGAAATATGTCTATGCTGCTCCTATGACAAATCCGCTTTGGTAGAAATGTTGGCGGAGAATGGAATCCAACAGTATTTTCTAATTTTCGATCGGGTGAACATCAGCCGAGAAGTTGAGGAGAATGGGAGAGAGAACGAAGGGAGCGACGTGAAAAGCCAGATGAGGGAGGGGGCGTTCAGCTTCTTCAAGATTCTGAAATCCTGAAGCTAAGAAGCTTCAGGTAAACAAATGTATATTTGAATAATAATAATAATAATAATAATAATAATAATAATAATAATAATAATAATAATAATAACTTTTAACCTTTACATATACATATATATATATATATTACTTAATTCATAATTCTTATTATTTAATTAATTAATTTATTGTTCAATTTAATTTTAAATCTTAAATTATTTATTTATTTTATTTTATTTTTTTATATTCCTAAACATATCATTTTCTAGGGCGTTACATATATATCCTATCAATCAACCAAATACCAGAATATTGTTCATTTTCCTATCTTCTGAATTATAAACTATTCATTATTTACCTGGGCTTCTGAAAAGATAACCACTGGGGTCCTCGACTCATTCTTACGGGGCCCCAAAATACCATATTACTGAAAATATAATATCCTGATTTTACTTCACAAAACTCTAGTACATTATCATATAATACAAAATCTAGGCTCAAATAAACTTGGTAATACTAAAAATGCCCAAATAATCTACTTACTCTGGTTTTGGGATGATTCCCAAACTACTCAAATCAAATTTCCGCTTTAGTTAGGTTGTAGAGAATCTCCCCAAGATTACCGTGGTAGTGTCTGATCATTGAATCAGAGAGAATCAGAGCCGAAAACCTAGAGAGAAGGAGGGAGCACCGACTTTTAGAGAGAGAAGGTGAATTGGACGAAATTCTGCGCTAAAAACCCGAGTTTGAGTTATTTATATTCCTGGCTTCGTCAACGAGACACGTCACTTCGTCGACAAGGCCAAGAAGGGAGTTCGTTGACGAACTAATAACCTTCGTCGACAAATTTCAAGCCTTAAAATAGCCCTCTCAGTAATTCCTCGTCGACAAGACACGTGTCCCCATCGATGATCCCAATAAGACGCTTCGTCGACGAGATCCTACTGTGACCCCCTTAAAAATTTCCTTTTTCTCTCATTTCTTTTATTATTTAATTGCTATAATTCACTAGGTCTCTACAGCCGGTTTGTCGAGGGCTTTTCTAAATTGTCAGGTTCTCTGACGCAGCTTACGAAGAAGAACAGTAAGTTTGAGTGGACTAGGGAGTGTGAGCATTCCATTAGGGGGTGGTGGTTTCGTGATCTATAATGACACATCCAAGAAAGGGCTCGGGTGTGTTTTGATGCAACAAGGAAAAGTTATTGTGTATGCTTCTCGCCAACTTAAGGAGTACGAGAAGAACTACCATACGCACGATTTAGAGCTAGCAACAGTGGTATTTGCACTAAAGATTTGGCGGCACTACCTATATGGTGAAAAGTGTGAGATCTTTATCGATCATAAGAGCCTCAAATACTTCTTGACCCAGAAGGAGTTGAATATGAAGCAACGTAGGTGGCTTGAATTGATTAAGGACTACGACTGCACTATTAGCTACCACCCTGGGAAAGCTAACGTAGTAGCTGATGCTCTGAGTCGAAAGTCAGTGTCTGCCTCAATCTTAGCAATTGGGGTTCAGCACTAGATCAGGATGGACCTGGAGAGGTTGGTTGTAAAGTTAGTAGAAGGAAATCACCAGACGTTCATTCCTGGCATAGTTATGCAACCAACCTTACGAGATAGGATCATATCAGCTCATATGAAAGCTGCAGAGCTGACAGATATTGTGAGTGGAATATAGGATGGGTTGAATGCAGAATTTAATGTCTCAGATGACGGGTGCTGAGATTTCACACCAGGATTTGCGTACCGAATGATGCTGATATTAAACGAACCATCTTGGAAGAGGCACATCGCTCTCTATATACGGTGCATCCAGAGAGCACAAAGATGTACAGGGATCTAAGGGGATATTTTTGGTGGTATAACATGGAAGAGAGATCGCCCATTATGTGGAGCAGTGTCAAACGTGTCAACGGGTAAAAGTATAGTACCAAAGGCCAACAGGACCACTTCAGCCACTTAATATTCCAAAGTGGAAGTAGGGGCATATCTCGATGGACTTTGTGTCGGGATTGCCTTCGGCGGTGCATGGGCAGAATGCTATTTGGGTTATTGTGGATCGGTTGACGAAGACTGTACACTTCGTTCCGATCAGAGTCAGTTACTCCATGGATAGGCTGGCACAGCTTTATATACAGGAGATAGTACGGCTTCATGACGTCCTAGTTTCTATAGTTTCAGATCAAGATTTACGGTTCACCTCTCGATTCTGGAAGAGTTTGCAGGATGCCTTGAGATCTCAACTCACCTTCAATACTGCGTTTCACCCGCAGACGAATGGGCAGTCTAAAAGAACCATTCAGATTTTGGAGGATATGTTGCGGGTGTGTGTGCTCGATTTCGGTGGTAGATGGATTAGATAATTGCCATTAGTTGAGTTCGCATATAACAATAGTTATCAGGCCAATAGCGAAATGGCACCATATGAGGCTTTGTATGGTCGCTGGTACCGATCTCCGTTGTACTAGGATGAGGTGGGTGAGTGGTAGGTTTTGGGGCCGAAATTAGTTCAGCAGACCTCTACAAAGGTTAAGATTATCAGAGAAAGGATAAAAGCAGCTTAGAGTCGGCAGAAGAGTTATGCAGATACTCACCGATTGGAACTAGAGTTTGAGATCAGAGATATGGTATTCTTAAGGGTTGCTCCGATGAAGGCTATGATGAGCTTCAGGAAGAAAGGCAAGTTGAGCCCTCGCTACATTGGGCCGTTTGAGATCCTGGAAAGGATTGGTCCGATTGCCTATCGAGTGGTGTTACCCCCAACATTGTCTAGAGTTCATAACGTCTTCCACATATCAATGCTAAGGAAGTATGTGTTAGATCCTTCGCATGTGATCAACTATGAACCCTTAGAGATCGGTGATGTTTTGACTTACGAGGAGGTACCAGTTCAGATTCTGGATCAAAAAATACAGGAACTGTGTACTAAGGAAATACCGTTAGTGAATGTGTTGTGGCGTAATCATGCGGTAGAGGAGGCTTCATGGGAGCTAGATACAGAAATATGCCAGAAGTACGCACAACTTTTTAAAGAGGATCGGTATTAGACAGACCGTACAATTGCACAGGTAGAAGTCAGTTTTATTTGCAAGACCGGTAAGGTAAGTATGTGTTAGTTTGTTGATTGTTTATGAGTTTTGTGTATGGATGGTCTCTGGGAGGGCTTTGTATGGTATTATAAACTCTCGAGACATTACGTGTAACCATGGTATTCCTCTGCCATAAGTGAGGGTATCTAATAAACTTGGGATGGGGCCACTATGTGGATGGCCACCAACTCTTCTGTAAAGAGGAGTCACAAGTAGGATGTGTTCAGTATCAATTGGCAAATTTGAGGACAAAATTCTTATAAGGAGGGGAGATTGTAGAAACTCGAACCCAAAAAATAAAAGAAAATAAATATAAAATAAAGAAATAAAGGAAAATAAATGAAAAGGAAAGAATTTAAAAGACAGGGCCAAAAACCGTTGACGGTTTCACAAAGCATGAGAAAAATCGTCACCGATTTTGGGTCAACAAGGTGAGTCAACCACAAAATCATCAACGGTTTTGTGGATACAAGGAAAACCGTAGACGGTTTTCTCTTGGGTTGCTCACCTATAAATAGAAGTGAGCTCATTTTTTTTAAGGAATTCCAAAATCCCTCTTTTGGAGCTCTGCTAGGGTTTCGGGTTTTCTTCATCAAAAGACTCCTACAGGTTCCCTTATGCTCCCTGACTCACTCTCTCTCCTCCCGGCTCTTAGGATCTCGTGTTTCTACCAGTTAGAAAAGCGAGGGTTTCAAGTTTTTGGCCCGTTTTGGTTCCTTTTTCAGAATCAAGTAAGGGGATTAAGTTAAGTCGGTTTTTTTTTTTTTTTTTACAAATTTGAACCGTATGGAATGTTTTTGGAGTAAGTATATTTATGTTTTCAGTTGATGCTTTGAAAAATCGGCCGTTCAAAATAAACATTTTTCAAACCTAAGATATATGTTATGCTATCCTAAGTAAAAATGAACAGTGGGAGGCTTGGTTTTATTTTCTAAACTGAATATACTATGTTTTCTGGGTTACCTACGGGCTATGTTTAAAATACTGAAAATTGTGTGGCAGGTGAATGATATGTAGGTACTGTTTTATAACCAAAAATGGGATGTTTGTGAAATACTGGAACTATTCATAAAAACACAAGAATTTGATATAACGGCCGCAAGGACCGGGATTTGATATAGCGGCTATGAGCCGAGATTTATATGACGGCCGCGAGGGCCAAGATTATGTTTTAACGAGAGATCTTAAATGACAGGCTTTATGTGTAATGAATTTGAAATACAATTTTTATTACTTAAATTGCACGATATGCTTTAGGGACCCTGAGGACTAGTATGTTATGAGCACAGTACCGTTGCTAAAGATCCAGTAAGTGACCATGTGCGCCCACATTGTTCTAGATAGCAGTGTAGGGTGGTTTTAGCTGATTAGCCTCGGTAGAGGGTGTACCTTCCTTGGAAGCCTGGACTTTCAGGATGTGGTAGGGCAATCGAATTCCCTCAAGCAAGTTGTGGATGCCTGCGTAGTTGTTGTAGATGCAAACATATGTTTTGACTTAGTCTAGGTTGATATCCCCTAGGGCTAAGTCCAACCTTCGGTCCGCACAACCCGTGTCATGGGGAAAGTAAATAGCGTTAGTCACAAGGATTATCTTTTATGCATATCTATAGATTTATGTAAATGATGTTATGTTTTTACTGAACTGTTTATACGATGGAAACAAAGCAAACATTTTCAACTGTATAAAGTTAGTACGATGCAAAGTAACTATTTTTAGTTAAATAAAGATTAGATGTTTTCTGTAAACACCAAATGCATATTGACCACACACTGATATTAACTTAATCGTTCCTTACTGAGAAGTGTCTCACCCTAATATACAAACTACCTTTTCAGGACCATCTCGAGGTTGGGTTTAGTGTACTCTAGGGCAGGTTGATAGCCAGATAGATTTTGTGAGTGTTAGTAAGAACTCTGTTGTATGTAAGCTGGGTTGAAGTCCTGAGTATGTATTATGGTTGTATAGTTTGAGATGGGTTTTATTTTGTATTATGGATTCTAGTATGGATGTTTGGAAACCTTTATGTATAAAGGGAATTTAGAACTTTGGTAATGTATGTTTGGAGAATATTTCATTATTTCCGCTACATTTATTATGATGATTATGGTATCAGATACTCATACGTCACTAAAGTAGCACTCCGAGCTCACGTGGCGGGTTGGGGTGTTACATTATCTCAGTTACAACTTAATTAATAGATGTATTATTCTTATAAACTCATTTACCACACACTGGTAATAACATATTTCGTCTTATTGAGAGGTGTCTCACCTCAGAAATCAAACTTTTCAGGTGAACCGGGCAGACGAGTGGAGCGTGCCCCCACATAGAGGATGTGTTAGAGACATCATAGTCTCAGGGTGAGTTTTAAGCCGAGAAGTGTGTTCTAAGTAATACTACGGAGGTTTGTTATTTTAGGGAGATGTACATGTTTACTATGGAGACAACAAAACTCTGGTATTACACATATGGCTTGGGGATTTTATGTTTTCCGCTGCTTAGATAGTATGTGTTGATGGACAAGTATCCTCGGCACCCACTCGAGGTCCGAGATGTAAATGCAAATATTATTATAGGTATTAAGGTAACTATATGTTGTTGTAAAAAAAAAAAAAAAAATTGGTGGTAATTTGGGATCGTTACACTAGTATTATAGAAAACAACATTATTAGAAAGACTTTGTTCATATAGAAAAAAGTTTTGAGCCCTTGCAAATTGTACTAGTGGGACTCTACCAAACAGCAAAATAAAAGTATAAATCCTTAGTAAAAATTTATGGAATTTAAAGGTCAGTAGTGACCTTCTCATAAACTTCCTTTGTGAAAGCATAATTAAAGAGAAGAAGAGTTCTATTTTTCAATACTTACTCTAGAAATTTTGCAAAAAAAAAAAAATCTAAAATCTTTTTTCCAAGCAACTAATTGTTCCAAGTCATTAGCCTATCCAAAACTCTCAACCATAAAATGAAGGATGATTTGGAGTTCAATGTTCCAACCAAATTAAAGAAGAGAAGGAAACAATATTCTTTTTTTTTATTATCTTAAATCCTAATAAGGCCAATTCCCAACTTATATTGTCCTTAGAAATTATGTCAACATAGAAATTCATATGAGCTTTAATTTGAAAAACATTTGCTATTGGCCTTCTAACTCCTAATGGATTAGGAAATCTCAATTCATTGGGTCTTTCGATACAATCAAATTGAAAGCCCCAAGGGCCAAACAAATATGAAGCACATAAATACAAATTATGCCTTGGAATGAAAGGCAATTCCAAGCATGCCCCTGATAATTGCGTCACTGTGCCGAGAGAGAGAGAGAGAGAGAGAGAGAGAGAGAGAGAGAGAGAGAGGAGGAGGAGGAGGAGGAGGATGCACATGGGAATGCAGACACAAGTGGTCCACCTCTACATCTAACATTAAGCTAACCTCATTCAATAACTTTCCTAACTTTACTGCATCTTTTGTTTCATTTCTTTTAGAACAATCACACACTTTTATAATTATGAATCAACTACCTAAAATTTAATGCATAATATCAGCAGTCAATGTATATTCTTGAATAATCTCATATCCTCCTTGGTTGACCGTATAGAAAGAGGGCTACATAATTAATATTTCAAGGACTCTTTTCTGTAATCACCCCAATTTTACAAAATGTAAATAGAAAACCTGAGAGAATTTCAAAGTTATCTAAGGAAAACCAAGCTATAGAGATTTCATAATTCATAGCAAAGTCGCTAATAAAATAATTAAGTTGTACTCGGCAACATGTATCAATGCCTATGCAAACAATTTCTAAATGCTATCAACAGTATTAAATATAATTATTAGCAATATTAGATAAGGACATAGTCACAATTTAAATTTAAATAAATAGTAGATATGTATGGTCATAGCGTTATTCATCATCCACTAATAGAAAGTATATGGCACCAATTGTATGCAATTTTTTTTAAACACATAATTTCCAACAGCAGAAGACATCAATAATGCATGGTTTGGAGAGCATGATTTCAAAACATTGGACTGGATTTGAGTAGATTCGACAAATTTCAATACAGTTTAAATAACATTTAGAGATCTAAAAATTTCCCCAAAACATGGGGTGGTAAGGAATTTAAAGAATCATCTCAAAATTAATATTAATTCCAATAAGAGCAATCAACTTTTCTCCAAATAATAATGTGGTTTATTCTATATTCTACTTTCGTAGTAATGTAGTTCAAAACATTCAAAGTGTCATACTTTTCTCGACACTTGAATTATAAAATGATATTGACATTGTTGATAGACAAAAAAATGACCTCTGGACCCATTGAAAATAGTTTATCCAACAGGAATAAGAAGCAGGGAATAATAAAGATTTCAATTCCAGGGATAATAAGGATTTCAATCCTAAGTACGCAATGGACTGGCAAGCACATTACACAAAAACATAACTAAATATTTTTTTTTTTGCAATCTTTTAATCTGATAGAATATGAGTAGGATATGCATGTAATTTTTTTAAGGCTCCCATTATATAATAACAATCTCAACGAATGCAAATGGGTAAACTATAAAAGTTATAAATGAAACGCTACCAAAGGACATGGGTTATCTTTAACGGATACATTAAGCAGTGGAAGGATAGTATTTGCATGAGCATTCCAAGCCTCCCCATCGAATCAAAAATTTCCATTACATCCATTTACAGCGATTTGACACTGCATGATAAAAATCAAAGTGCAGAAAAAGTACCCACTTTCTGGACAAGATCACAAACTGGCGAGGTTGTTGGCAGATTCTCGGAGGCACACACTAAGGCTCCTCCCCTTGATGCCTTA